>NC_056735.1:1274213141-1274398141 GCF_019279795.1 Protopterus annectens
ACCTACATTCTGATTTTCCTTCAATACTTCAAGACCATTGGAGTGGAGACTTGGAAATTTTAACTTAGATAAAGGGGCTACTGCAGCTATTCTACATCTGCATGTGCTATAGGCTGAAGCCAGTGTTGCTGGTACTGCTGACAGTAGGGCTAGGCTAAGAAGGAGAAGAGTGTTCAGGCCCAGGGTAACCTTCCAGGTGCTACATGAGCTATAGATTGTAGAGCACTACAGGTTAGACAGGGACATATTACAAGAACTCTGTGAGCTCTGCCACTCTCTACTCAGAACCAGAGCCAATCGACTGGGACCCATCCCACTGGAAATTAAGGTATGTGCAGCCCTTAGGATATTAGCTAGAGGTACTTTTCAAAGACCAACTGGGAACATGATGGAGGCATCATAGGCATCTGCATCCAGGATACTCCACCAGTTCCTGAATGGTATGCTCCTATATGCCAGTGAGCACATATCATTTTCCTTTCCCCCTGTGTGAAGGCCAGCAATATGCAATGGTGCAATTGTTTTACGATGTAGTGCACTACCCTGAAGTACTGGGTGCAGTTGCACTCATGTACAAATCAAGGTACCACCTGGTAAGCAGGCTAGAATCTATATTAACAGCAAGGGATACCACTCCATCAACTGCCAAGTCTTGTGCAATTCCCAGTGGATTATCTTGAATATGTGCATTTGTAACCTGGTAGTTATCATGACTCCCATATCTGACACACATCACAGCTGTTCCAGATGTTTGCTAGGGTGACATCTCACAGGGCCATTTACTGGGGGATGCTGGCTATGTCCTGGAAGCATGGACAATAACACTTATCAGAAATGCACACAAACCCATGGAAGAATGCCATAATGGAGCACACACACAAACTAGGGACATCATAGAGTGTGTGTTTGGGCTTCTGAAGTCACGGTTCCAGTGCCTAGATATATCCAGGGAAGCCTTGCAGTATACTCCACCCCCATGTACACAAATACTTACAGTATGTTCTATGTACTGCAATCTGATCCTGTGGAAACAATTGCAGCAGGATCAGCAAGGGGAAGGACACACATCCCCCCACCAATGCCTAAGTCACCACAGTCACAGTCACAGGAGGACTCGGAGGAGGAGCCCCAGCGCTGTTCCCATGGGCAGACGTAGGCATGCTCAGTATGCCCTTGCTTTGGCTAAGAGACAATGCATAGCACATTCACTAACCACTTAGGGACCTACGGACTAATATGTTTCTCCAACTCACATACATACTGTATAATAAAAAGGATGCCAGGCAACTCACACAACCTCTACCTATCCATGCATTGGCTGTGTACTGCATCAGACAGAGTCACCCCTGAACTACAGTTGTGTCAACTGCTCCATTTACAAGGTAAATCCTTAACCTACACTGTAGTCTTTTGGAGTATTCTGACACATCCTTTGTGTCTATAAACTTGGTACAGTATGCAAGTAACTAGGGATGTATTTGTACAGAAAATTAAGTAACATGTGACTACTGACACTATTTTACTAGTATGCGTCCATGCATGCCTCAGATTACTGGTACATCATTCAAGACAGAAGTTAGAAAGTGAGGCTACACATTGCAGTTTCTGACTTCAGACTTGTCTGTATCATAACAGTAGATGTGGTTTGTTCCCCCACCCCCAAAACATGGGTGTCCCCTTGTAAATGGCATAACAGTAACTCATCCATGCTGCCCACAAACACATGGTAAATGGGTGTTTGTCACAATTGTTATCTCCCACATTTCTAGGAGTACTGCAGTTTCATCATACATTGTATGTGCTAGGTAACTCATGTATAGCAGTGTACATTGTTATTCAGGTGATTGTATGATGAATTACCCCTGTTCTGACAAGCTGCTTCTGTGACCAAAGGACTAAGGCAGCCATCTTGTCTGATGCAGCTGTAATGCTGTTGAGGGTTTGAATCCTGATATAGAGAGAGTTTTTGGATGTGTACTAACAATAGGTTGTGTTTTACAGAGTATCACTCTATGCCCCATACTGTTAACAACTTTGTATTGTCTTAATTCTGCATTTGCAGGATGTGCTGCATGTTTAAAACCTTTTCGATAAGGCTTAGCCTGTTTGCATGTAGCACAGCATTGCAGAAACAGTGAAAGATGAAATAGGATTTATGTCAGACCTCCAACCACAGGCACCAGATACATTCAATTACTGCTGTTAGTAACTCTGAAATCCTGGCCTGGAGTACAGATATGATGGGGCTGTAGAAACAGGTATATATTACATAATAGATAGTCCCAGATGTGAGCAATGCGCCTTGTATTTCTACACTGCTTACCTATGCAGAAACAAGGAAAAAAAGGCAAACAGGCATGTGTGTACACTTAGTTAACCACAGCTCAAATCTGATGCTTCTCACGCTATACATACATACATACAAATGCTTCAAGCAAGGGCATTAAAGCCCTTCTAGCTTGCCAAAATGCCAAAACACTTGTTCCCATAATAAATGTCCAGGCTGTTCTTAAAAATATCTAAACTAATACTTGCTTTAATGTAATTTGGTAGTCTGTTCCAAGCATTAGCTACTCTGTCAGAAAACCAATTAGTACACTTCTCATTCCTATAGAATCTTCTACATAGATTATCTGATGATATATGACATGCTATAGCACTGTCTCTGTCTCTCCCTTTCTTCCACTCCATGTCTATCACCTGTACAGATTTTCACACAATGTCCAGATTTTTGTCTAATCTTTTCCACCTTTTATTCATAAAATTGAGGTTTTCTGACAAATCATTGCCAAATCTTTGAGTACTGAAATCAGAAAATAATGACAGACATTTGAGATTCAGATACCCTTCAGAAAATTAATTCTAATGCAAAACCTATTATTATGGCAACTTTCTAAGTTTGTAAGAGTAATATTTAAAAATTGTCCCCATTTTTGGCCTTTTGTTATTTATGGCATTGTCCAGATTTCTTGTTCTAAGAGGTGGAGAGCTATGTCTCATTCTCTCTCTCTTTCTCTCTCTATAAATATATATAATATATGTATATATATATATATATATATATATATATATATATATATATATATATATATATATATATATATATATATATGTGTGTGTGTGTGTGTGTGTGTGTGTGTGTGTGTATATAATATATGTGTGTGTGTGTGTGTGTGTGTGTGTGTGTGTGTGTGTGTGTGTGTGTGTGTGTGTGTGTGTGTGTGTGTGCGCCCTTAGTGCCCTACAGACTTATAAAGCTCTTAGAGTAGGAAATCAGGATTAAGCAAAAAATAATGGGAGGACAAAGGCCCAAACATGGGGACACTTTTCATATATTGCAACTGAAATTTAGAAAGGTGATAGATTAACAGGCATTGCATTTCCATGAATTATTTGAATGATATGATGTGTGAAATTCACAGATCTGCCTTTTTTACTGACCTCATTTCTCAATGAATTGTCATAGATGTTACAGGAAACCATATTATTGTGTGAAACACACTACATATATGAGTTAAACATCTGGAAAGTATGTGAAAATCTGAACAGTTGAGAAGTATGGTGCCATATCGGAAGGTGCAGTGGTGCAGTGGTAGCATTGTTACCTCACAGCAAGAGGTTCTCTGGGTCGATTCTCGACTGGGGTTCCTTCTGTGTGGAGTCTGTATGTCCTCCCTGCATTCATGTGGGTTTTCTCCGGGTGCTCTGTTTTCCTCCCATGTTACAAAGATATGCATCTGGAGCATTTCTCCCCAGGCCTCTGCTGAAAATTGGCTTTGTTCCAAGTAGGACTTTCCCAGTTGACAAATGTTAAATAATTAAATAAATAAAATATCATTCTCAGACAACATGTCTCTCCTAAGACTACATGTGAAAACCATTGCAAACTGAGGCCACAACTTAAGTATATGTACATATATTGACAAGCAATCCCTATGTCTTCCCACAACCAATGACATCAGCAAGCACAACAACCCTAGGTCACCTTCAGTTTTCCACACATACATCACAAGCTGTACAAGTTGTAATATATGATGTTGTGTTCTCCCTCATGCAGAGGACCAATTGATGGTGCTCACAGCTTGCTTATCCATATGCAAACAGACAACTAAGCTCAATAAAGGTATTTTTGTCACATAAATAGGCTAATAAATACCATTTGTCTGCTAGGCTACTAGCCTCAGATGACAGTATGAGCCAATGTGACTATGCAGGCCTCTCAAGCTGCTGTTGAACACATAGCTTGGTTATGTCATGTAGTATAAGTTCACCGGCAGTCTTGCATAAATCAGACTTGTGCTGTAGTGTGTGCATTAAGTGCTTTGCTTGATAGTTTGTAAACTTAGATAAGTAGGGTTCTAATCTCACTCGAGTCAGGGGTGTGTGTGTGTGTGTGTGTGTGTGTGTGTGTGTGTGTGTGTGTGTGTGTGTGTAAACACAAATGGAAATGTGTATCACATTCCAACTTCACAAAAGGCATGGTGTTGATTGTTTTGGTGCTTGCACAAACAACCAGTTGAGGCAGACCTCCAACCTCTTGTCCCCCACGTGGCCTGCTGCTGTCATCTGCCATAAGATCACCTGCAGTCCTACTAAACTCAGACTTGTGCTGTGGCTCGTGCATTGATCTGTTGTCTGTAAACTTGGATAGATAGGGGTTCTGCTCTCACTGCAGTCAAGTGTGTGTGTGTGTGTGTGACTGTGTGTAAACAGAAGTGGAAGTCTGTATCCCGCACTGAGTTCACAAATGACATGATTTTGCACTGTTTTGGTGTTTGCACAAATACTCAGCCATGGCAGGTCTCCAAACTCTAGTCTGCCACGTGACCTGCTGATGTCATCTACCATGAGATCACCTGCAGTTCTGTTAAACTCAGACTTGTGCTGTGGCACTTTGATTTCTAGTTCATAAAGTTAAATAGGTAGGGTTTCTGTTCTCAATGCACTCAACTGTGTCTGTATGTGTGTGTGTGAGTTGATGGTGGATATTATGCAAAGAATTTTACAGTAACCTAAGGAACACTATTCTTTTCTATTCCACAGACAATGCTGATGTTATCAGCTATATCAGCTTACTGGATATTTATATGTCACAACAGGCCATGATCACACACGGGCATGACAGATGTGTAAATGTCACTTCATCCCATGTAAAACAGCAACAGTGACATTACAGTTATTTTATGTACAAACATCATAAATCTGTTTGCAATGGTGATGTACAGGTTGGCACATTAGATCACATAGGAGTCCACATGGACTATGGTTATTGCGGATGGTATTGTGGTCTGTATTGATATTAGGATACAGGTGTATGAGACCCTGGTTAGGTGGAGTTATGCTTTCCAGAGGACAAGAATGACGGTCACCAGGACTAAGACAGAGTATATGTGTGTGAGTGAGAGGTTCCATACAGGAATGGTTAGAATGCAGGGAGTCCAGTTGGTGAAGGCATATGTAGAAGACACGCATGGTGGAATGTGTGGAGAAGAGTGTCAGGAGTGATTTTTGACAGATGGGTGCCAAAAACACTGACATGGAGGGTTTACAAAATGGTACCAACTATATCATATGGGTCACAGATGGTGGCACAGACAAAAAATAAGGAGTTATAACAGGTTTTGGCAGAGTGCCAGATGTTGCACTTTGCATTGTGTGGGCAAACGATGGGCATGAGTATTAACCCTATATTACAGTGTCAGGTCAGGTTATATGGTTTGGAGATGAGGACCAAGTTGTGGGATTGTGTTGGTTTGGACATGTGTTGAGTAGTGTTTCTTGGTACATTGGAGGCAGGATGCTAAGGATGTAGATGCCAGGTAAGAGGAAAATAGGAATCTCTATGATAAGGTGTATAGATGTGGTGATAGAGTACATGCAGCTGTTTGGCTTGACAGAGCAAGATGCAGAGGATGGTTAGAAATGGAAGCAGAACATCTGCTGTGGAGAGCTAAATAGTAGAATAGGTAGAAGAAGATGACATCTCTGTCTACAGAAACGCCATCTCTACACTTATGCCATGGGTGTACAGTAGGAATATCTAATTGATGGTTGCTGTGTCTGGACTTAGTTTGGGCTTTAACAGTGTGTCTTGACATTACCTGGTCTGGATTGTGTGCAGAGGCTGTAACACTTAACCCTCATACTTGCAGAAACATCCATACACTTGCTTTCAAATACAATTGGCGGCTGCTGTTTCCACTAAAGTCATTGACAGCTATAGTACATTATGCCATGATGACCTGATAGGCTCAAAAAATGTCCTCCAGAAAATACAAACAACAGCAGTGTATGTTTGTCATACCTACATTATACAGCAAGTGAAAGAAGCTGCTGTTTAAAAATACAACATTGAGAAACCAGGTGGGAAGGCAACTCCCCTCAGCATAAACATGCAAATAAGACACCTTCAAGAACCCACACAGAGCAACCATGCTAAGTATTTCATATCCAGGGATGACCAGACGGCTTTCTTTATGTACATATGCAAATTGATATAACTCAGTTGTAGTTGAATCAAATTGTGTATGTTAGCACAGACACTGATCCACTGAAAGTTCTAAACCTGCTAGCAGACACGTTTGGCTGAAAACAGTGCCCTCTGCCATCACCATACCTAGTACCAGCCATGTATGACACATCACCTCTGAGCTGTGGTATCTACAATGAAGAAGTTATCACTGCCCTCTCCAAGACTAGGAGTACAGTCACCATAGCACCAGATGGAATTCCCGCCTGTGTTCTTCATGTGCTTCAACAGTGAGCTACTCTCCTAAACATCATATTCAGCCACAGTGTGAATACTGCTGTTGTCCACAATGAAATCATATTCAGCCACAGTCTGAATACTGCTGTTGTCCACAATGAAATCATATTCAGCCACAGTCTGAATACTGCTGTTGTCCACAATGAATGGAATACAGTCACCATTTTCCAACCACACAAGAGATAACTGGCAATATACAAGTGTAATTAAGAACAATAAATATATGCAACCTCTTCGGTAAGGCTGCATGCATCTCAGACACAAGGAAATAGGTCCCTCCAAATACTAGATATGTTCCAGTTAGGTAATCTCAAGGGAATGTTGTGGCTGCAGAACTTGGTGGGAGTCATGACTGTCACCAGAGACATACACAAGGTCAAAGATGTGTACATATCCTACTGTAACTTGGCCAAAACCTTCAGCACACTCCAACATTTGTTGCCAGTGGGACACTAACCAAGGTGAATATGAAATTCTAGGTAATCAGCTGGTTTTCCAGGGAGATCACAGACCAACTACATTCAATCACAGTACAAGATTTCACCAAAGGCAGCAGACATGTCACCTGTATGGTAACAGAAGTGTCAGTACTGTGGCCCCTTGTGTTTGACATATATGTCTCAGAAGTTCTGAACAAAACAGAGTTTCTGTGGTACTAATGACTGCTGACAAATGTATGGGTGTTACATGCACTATACATAAATGCATCACCATACCCTGTGGTAATAATAAATGTCCTTGCTTTTTATAAAATAACCATTGGTGCAGTATTCCACATTTCTGTATTGACAGACCTTATAACACATGTTAGCTGCAACCTGGGTCTATTGTGGGGAGGTACACATTCTACACTGTACATCTGAATAGAAACTGCATTACATCAATAGCCAAATATGGTAGGAATCCCTGATACTCATCCCTTATCAGCTGTATGAAAGAATATCAGCAACTCTTGGAAATGTATTTTATCGACATACCCAACAACTTGACAGACCTCAGACATTTCTGGTAATAAAACATCAGATGGTCTCCAACATGTGTCCTCTGTGGGCAGAATGACAGATCTGTTGTGATGCCCCATCACTGGCCCAATAATCAAGGAGCCTCAATCCTCACCACTAGCACCAGTGGGGGATGTACACCGGGAGGATGACAGGTACACGTACAGTATTTCCAGATGCAGCTCTCTGCATTAAGTGCAATTTCCCTTAAGAGCATACAGAGACCACAGTCAGTCCAGGGCTGGTTTCTCCCTGTTTCTCCAGATTCCCAGTAAGACTCCCTAATGGCACCACTATAGATTTGAGATTTCAGCTGAGTGATCAAGCCAAGACCTCCAGCACCCTCTCTGTCAAACCAGTGCTTTGTGTTCCTGCCCAAGTAGCTGACACACGCATCCTTTGAGGTTTGATTTACAAACACACACACACACACACACACACACACACACACACACACACCTGGGAAAGGTTGGCACAGGTTATCTAACTATGCCCTCTTCTGCCCAAACAATAAGGTAGTTATCACTGCCACCAGTCATGCCCTTATCAGCTTCTTTAAAGCCCTTAACAAAGGGTGTCCAGTCTTATTGTGTAATGTTACTATCAATACAAATGGTAGTTTGACCAACAGCAAGGCTATTAGAAGTGGCCTACACGGTGTCAACAAATAAATATGCAAGTACTCTCAGAACTTAAATATGTCTCACAAATATCAGCCACAATGAAAGGTTTAAATATATTTAATAATAAGTAATAAAAGAACAAGAAAATATTCAGTATATTATCACAGTTACATCAGAGTTCAAAATCAGTGGAATATTTAAAACAACATTACAGGACAGTCTTAAACAAATAAGAAAACATCTAGGGCCGGATTCACGAAGGCTTGCACTGAGTCTAAGAGTAGAGAAAGACTCCAGACAGGCAATATGTCTGCCGAGCGATTCAGCAATAGCCGGCAGGGGTGTGCATGAGAGCTCCTAAAACTACTCTTGCATGGACAGTGTTATGTTATGTAAATTACCTCATTTGCTGCTGAAAGCTATGCAAATGAGGTAAATTTGCGATCCAGAAAACAGTAACCTCTCCGTGGAAGAGTAGAGTTATTTGCAGAAATGTTCTCCGTTGGTAATGGAGTACCGTTCTGCAAATAGCAAAACGGAGCTATGACAGCTCCAAATAAATGATGCATCCAGTTGAGGAAGCATGCTAATGGCCAAATATAAGGCCATTGGCATTTTTATCCATTTAAAATGAATAAAAATCAATTTTCCCCCCCGATCTCCGATGTTTAAGCATAGCGCAGCACCGCACAAACATGCGGTGCTTTTAAAACCAGAAAAAGAAAAAAATAGGCATTTTTATTAAAAATATTAATCAGCCATGCAGGTGAATGGCAGGCTGACGACAACATGGCCACTGAGTAGTGGTTGCTAAGGGGGGAAGCTCATTTTGAGAGATGTAACCAAGCATTAGTAGGCAATCCTATGCTAATGAGGATAAGGATAGTGAATCCCAATTTTCCCTGGCATGTGAGCCATGTCCCTAGAGTGTAAGTGTAGGGGAGTACTACAGTAGAAGATAGGTGACATCATGAGGCGGTATGTATGAAAGACTGCAAGCTCATTGGAGCAGAGTGGCTTGTGCTTGCTATCACTTAAACAGGATTAGAAGAAGTGTGTCTGCAGTTGTTTTAGCTGAAACTCAGAAACTTAAGGTGTACGCCGTGGATATCACTAAAGTTTCTTGCAAAGGTGCTTACACTGTGTGCGTGCGTGTGCGCACCTGTAAACCCGTCTAAGCCTGTGTGCGTGCGTGTGCACCTGTCTAAGCCTATGTAAGGCTGTCTAAGCCTGTGTGCACATGTGTGCACCTGCCTAAGCCTGTGTAAGCCTGTGTAAGCCTGTTTATGCCTGTGTGTGTGCGTGTGCGCCCACCTAAGCCTGTGTAAGCCTGTGTGAATGCGTGTGCATGTGTTTGTGCTTGTTTGCGCGGCGCTTCCCCGGGCGGAAACAGAAAGGGAAAAGGACGGAAAAGAAGTAGTAGGAAGTTAACCAAGGAGAACTAGCAGAGCAGCCAGGTGAAACCAATCAGAATCAGCCAATTACACAGGCAGTACACTAGTCCAGCCCAGCCCAGCTCTTAAAACTCTAGAAACAACATTCCCCCATGTTTGTCTCAAAAACACTGCAGTATATAAAGAGAAGTGAAAACTTAAAAAGCTTAACTCATACAAAAAAATATTTGGGGCTGCCATTGCTATTATAAGCCAACATTTGCAAGATGCTGAGGGTGGTGCCATTTCGTATGCTGCTGAGCAACTCACAGTGAAGAGATGGAGAAGAGTGTACAGACCAAGGGTAACCTACCAGGGGCTACATGAGCTGGAGATAGTGGAGCGCTATAGAGTGGACAGAGACCTCCTGCAGCAAATTGTTGAGCTGTGCAGGCCACACCTCACACACAGAACCAACAGAGGGGAACCCATCCCAGTGGAAATCAAGGTATGTGTTGGCCTAAGAATACTAGCAACAGGTACCTTCCAGAGACCAACTGGTGATATGATGGGGATTTCACAGGCATCAGCATCCAGGGTACTGCACCAGTTCCTGAATGCCATGTCAGCACATGTCGGTGATCATGTATATTTCCCATATTCCTGTGAGGCATTGGCCAGCAAATAACAGAATACCCTGAGGTAGTGGGCGGAATTGACTGCACACACATACACATCAAAGCACCAGCCGGTCAGCGGGGTAGGGCCTACTTCAACCGCAAGGGCTTCCCCTCCATCAACTGCCAGGTTGTGTGTTATGTTCAGGGAATAATACTGAATGTGTGTGCTGGCTGCCCTGGAAGTTACCACGATTCCCATATCTGGCATCTGATGCAGCTGTATCAGACATTTGTCAATGGGGACATCCCTGACGGTCACCTAGTGGGGGATGCTGGCTATACACTGGAGCCGTGGCTGATGACACCCATCAGAAATGTACACACACCTGAACAAAAACTCCATAATGAGGCCCATGCACAAACACGAAATGTAATCGAGCGTATGTTTTGGATGCTCAAGTCATGGTTCCGGTGCCTGGACACATCTGGTGGAGCCTTGCAGTACTCGCCAACTACATGTACCCAATTTGTCATGATATGTGCCATACTACACAATATGATCCTGCAAAAGCAGCTGCAGCAGGAACAGCATGGGGCAGGGCCAAACAGCCCACCGCCATTGCCAAGGCCATCACAGGCAGAGCATGACTCAGAGGAGGAACAACCTGAGCCTGCCCCAGTAGGCAGAAGGAGTCATGCCCAGTATGTCTTGGCCTTGGCAAAGAGGCAACACATAGCACATACACTGGCTCAGTAGGAACCCTGGAAATGATACCTCTCTCAGCCAGTATCACAGCAGCCATGGGACCAGATAACTTCCCAGGCTGTGTTCTACGCAAACCACAGAACGAACAGGCACCACACTAACATACCATGTTCAGTCATAGCCTCACCTCAGGCTTTGTGCCCGCTGAATGGTGCACAGTGACAGTTATCCCACTACACAAGGGTGGAGACACCACGGACCCCAGGAACTAGTGCCCCATTAGCCTGATGAGCCCATTCTTCAAGGCCATGGAATGTATCATCATACAACTTATAAAGAAATACATTGGCAATCCCCAAACCCTGGACCACAACAATTTTGTAAAATGCAGATTATGCCTCCTAAACCTGATAGATGACATTGAAGCAGTCACCAGAACCGTAGACAAGGGTAAGGTGGTTCGCACAGCCTATGTAGATCCTGCCATGGCTTACAACACCACTCCACACTCTGGAAATTTAGATAAACCTACTAAACTAGGTATAAATTGCTATGTCACAAAATGGGTTGCCAACAGGCTTACTGACAGAATACACACTGTGAAAGTAGCAGACTCCGAGTATGACTTTGGAGCAGTGAAGAGTGCAGTACCACAGGGTCCAGTCCTGTGTCTTGTCCTGTTTAGTATCTACTCCCCTGAAATAAACTTTAACATGGAAGGTCTGTGGCTACTGAAGTTTCCAGATGACTGCAAACTAGGAGCCATAATTGTAAACCCTAAAGATGTGGACATCCTACAAAAGGGCCTCACTGAGACAGATGGCTGTTGTCAAAGCCATGGGCTCTAGCTTAATAGCAAAAGGTGCATTGTCAACCCCTTTGTTAAAAACTCTGTAGCCCAGAACTACAACATAGGCGGTAGTATACTTAATACTGAAAGTGTGACAAGAGACCTTGGGTCACAGGTGGACAGTGGACACAACTGTGATAATCACATCCCCACAGTAGTCAGGAAATCCTCCTATGTGGCACACCTCATCACAAAAGGTGTCTCATGCAGAATAGAAGAGGACATTGTTCCCCTCTACTCATCACTCACTACAACTATAATAGAGTACAACGCCACTTTTGCTATGTACCTCACAAGACAACTACAACAACTGGAAAGCCTGCAGCAATACCTCACAAAGATCATTAGCATCCTAAAATACATGCCATACACAGACCATCTCAAAATGCTCCATCCGTACTCCCTTGCATATCGCCTACTCAGAGGTGTTCACTGCCTAACATACAAAGTTATGTCAAACACAGAGCTGTTGGACATGCTCTACGTAACACTCACAATCCCTCTGATCTTCCAACCCAAAACCACGAGTGAAATACAAAAGGAAGGGGTGTATCCATTTACATTATGGATACCCACACCTTCAGGTTAGTGACATAGTACGAGGCCTTGGAGACCATGCAAGTGCAACTAACATTGGGCAAAGCTGCTCATCAGATTGTAGCCTGCTACAGATAACCTACCTTGTCTCAGGAACCTCACTTAGTATTCCTGAGAACAGTGGAAAATAGAAAGGTCCTATCAAACACCATTATATGAGGAGATTACAACTACCCAAACATTGAGTGGGAGAATTACTCGTGTACAACGTCCTTTGCCCAATGTTTCCTAGAGTTTAAAAACTCTAACACCCTGGAACAGCTGGTCACCACACCCACTAGAGGTGACAACATGCTGGACATGATCATCACAAACATGGGGTGCCAGTGTTCCACAACAGAGATAAACCCCTCACTGGTAATATCAGATCGTAAATTAATCACACTGGACATCCACATCCCACCCCCTCCCCAGTCAATGAAACCACTGTGAAGACATTTTCAAAAGCAAACTGCACACTTCCCAAGACCAAGGTTGAAAGTTCCAAAGCCCTCTTGCTATAGGATAATGGTATACAATCTGCCAGATCATTTACAAGTGCATCCTATGAGCATCTACAGGGATGCATGTATCAAGACATCACAAATAAAACCAAGATGCACTCCTCCAAAAATAAGAAAACAAATGGGTGGTCATCACCCATAAATAAGCTAGACAACAGAAGGAGGAAATGAACAGATGATAGAGCAAACTTCACAAAAGGAAAGGCATCACTGATCAATAGTAGGAAGAAACAATGATCACTCATAACATAATCCAAGGCCAGTGTCTAAAGAGAAATTGCCAAGGAATGTAAGAATAACAGCCACAAAGCCTTCGGTGTCTATATCAGGCATGTATGTGTCAACTTCCAAATATCCAAATATGCTGTCAGCTACTGAAAAATGGCAAGAAATACATTGAACCAACTTTCATTGCCCACATCCTGGGGGACAAGTTCAGTGCAAACTCCCCCCATCACCCCCAAAAGGGCCTGTGTCCATCTCAGAAGGATGCAGAGCCCCAGACTTCATGGACATGCAGGTAAAGACAGCCCTCTCCAAAGCTAGGAACACAACATCAATGGGACTGGATGGTGCCCCAGGCTGCGTCTTACACCAGGCCATAAAGGAACTACACCCTCACCTACATTCACCGTCCAGACTCAGTCGTACCACAGGCTATGGCATACACTAACAGTCATCCAGCTCCACAAAGGGGGTGCCACAACAGAACCTGGAAACCATTGCCCTATATGTCTACTCAGCCTGGTCTGCAAAGCTATGGAGCAAATTTTCATGGAACCCATAAACAGAGACACTGGGGACCTCCAGACACTAGACTCTACCCAACTTGGCCTTGTTAAAGGCAGATCCTGCCTCCTAAACCTACTTGACTTATTTCAAACAGTTACCAAGGACATAGATGGAGGTGAAAGTAGTCCACACAGCCCACCTGGACCTCACTAAGGACTTTCTACACCATTCCCCACTCTGTCATCATGGACAAGCTTACCAGCTTGAACATTAACAGCTATGTCACAGGATGGGTGGCCAAGTGGCTCACAGATCAAACACACATGTTCAGAGTTGCGGGTGCCATGTCCGACTCTAAGCCAGCCACAAATGGCATCCCACAGGTCTTGGTCCTGGGACTCCACCTGTTCAGTAGATACTGCTCAGAGGTATAGGCAAGCACGGGAGGAGTATGGCTGAACAGGTTTGCAGATGACTGCTAACTGTGGTCCATAATCAACTCTATGGCTGACACAGACATCCTCCAGAAGGGTCTTACAGAGACAGATACTTGGTGGCAAAACAATGCCCTCAAGCAGAATGCCAAAGAATGCATAGTAATCCCCTTTGGATAAAACAAAGTGCACACAAATTAAAACATAGGTGGTAATCCAGTATGTACAGAGAAAGTCATTATGGCCCTGGAGACACAGGTAGATAGTAAACTCTCATTTGATGATCACATGGCCAAAGTGTTTAGACATTCCTTCTATGTAGCCCACCTAATGTCACCTAATGTAACCCACTTTGTCTAGTCTGATGATGTCACCATCCTACAAATATACCTGTGGAAAAGAGAGCTCACAGTAATGTGTATAGCATGTTGTGTAAATGCATATTCTTCTAATATCATAAAGTAGTTTGGTAGGTGTTTGAATCCTGCCCTTGACAAGTGTGTATGTGTGTGATCTCCTTGGAGAGGAGCAACCTTTTTGGAGAGTAGTGAAACACCTTAAAAGTGGTATATTAATCTTTGTCAAGTCTGATTATGTCACCATCCTACAAATATACCTGTGGAAAAAAGAGCTTACAGTAATGTGTATAGTGCATTGTGTAAATGCGTACTCCTGTAGTATCACAAACCAGTTAGGGAGAGGTTTGAATCCTGCACTTGACAAGTGTGTGTTTGTGTGTAATCTCCTTGGGGAGGAGTGACCTTTTTGGAGAGTAGTAAAACACCTTAAAAGTGGTATACTAATCTTTGTCAAGTCTGATGATGTCACCATCCTATAAATACACCTGTGGAAAAAAGAACTTACAGTAATGTGTATAGCATGTTGTGGAAATGCGTACTCCTATCGTATCATAAACCAGTTAGGTAGGGGTTTGAATCCTGCACTTGACAAGTGTGTGTTTGTGTGCAATCTTTTTGGAGAGGAGTAACCTTTTTGGAGAGTAGTGAAACACCTTAAAAGTGGTATATTAATCTTTGTCAAGTCTGATAATGCCACCATCCTACAAATATACCTGTGGAAAGATAAATTCACTGTAATGTGTATAGTGCATCATGTAAATATGTACTCCTGTAGTGTCATAAACCAGTTAGGTAGGGGTTTGAATCCTGCACTTGCCAAGTGTGTGGCTGTTTGCATGTGATCTCCTTGGAGAGGGTGACCTTTTTGGAGAGTAGTAAAACACCTTAAAAGTGGTATACTAATCTTTGTCAAGTCTGATGATGTCACCATCCTACAAATATACCTGTGGAAACGCAAGCTCACAGCAATGTGTATAGTGTGTCATGCTAATGTGTATCACTCTAGTATCAAGAAGCAACTTGGTAGTGGTTTGAATCCTATACTTGATAAGTGTCTGCTTGTGTGTGGTTTTCTTGGAGAGGAGCAACCATTTTGGAGAGTACTCAAACACCTTAAAAATGGTATACTAATCTTTGTCAAGTCTGATGATGTCACCATCCTACAAATATACCTGTGGAAACAAGAGCTCCCAGTGATGTGTATAGTGTGTTGTGTTAATGTGTACCCCTCTATTGTCATGAAGCACATAGGTAGTGGTTGGAATCCTGCATTTGACACGTTTGTGTGTGACCTCCTTGAAGAAAAACAACCTTTTTGGAGAGTACTCAAACACCTTAAAAGTGGTATGCTAATCTTTGTCAAGTCTGATGATGTCACCATCCTACAAATATACCTGTAAAAAAAGAAATCACAGTAATGTGTATAGCGTGTTGTGTTAATGCATACTTCTCTAGTATCCTGAAGTATTTAAGTAGAGGTTGGAATCCTACACTTGACAACTGTGTGATATCCTTGGGGAAGAGTGACCTTTTTGGAGACTACTAAAACACCTTAAAAGCGGTATACTTATCTTTATCAAGTCTGAAGATGTCACCATCCTACAAATATACCTGTGAAAAGGAAAATATCTAGTAATGTGTATAGCATGTCATGTTAATGTATACTGCTCTATTATCATAACGTAGTTAGGTAGGGTTTTGAATCCTGCACTTGGTGAGTGTATCTTTATCAAGTCTGATGATGTCACCATCCTACAAATATACCTGTGGAAAAAAAGAACTCACAGTAATGTGTATAGCATGTTGTGTTAATGCATACTCCTCTAGTATCATAAAGTATTTAGGTAGGGGTTTGAATCCTACACTTGACAACTGTGTGATCTTTTTGAGACTACTAAAACACCTTAAAAGTGGTACTTATCTTTGTCAAGTCTGAAGATGTCACCATCCTACAAATATACCTGTGGAAAGGAACATATCTAGTAATGTGTATAGCACGTCGTGTTAATGTATACTGCTCTATTATCATAAAGTAGTTAGGTAGGGTTTTGAATCCTGCACTTGGTGAGTATGTGTATGTGTATGACACTATTGGTCAATGTGTTGTGGGTTTTGCTTTTACTACTGTATGACATATCAGTATGACAACAGTATGTGCATTGCACATTTGAGGTAGCTGTGTGGCAAATGCATATATTTATTTTATTTATTTATTTTATTTTTTATTTTACATTTGTTGACCGGGCTAGCCTAACTGGACATATATCCGTTTACAGCAGAGGCCCAGGGAGAAAAGCTCCAGTACAGGTAAAAATAACAATGATATTTAAAAAAAAAAAAATATTATTCATAATAATATACAAGGGACAAGAGAGAATTACAAAAACAATGTAAATACTTATAAGTCAAGTTACACAAATTAAAAATAAAAAGAAAATACTGAAGTTTAAAATAATAGCAGGCATACTTTTGAGATGCAACTCTCAGCACTAGAAAGTGTCAGATAGGAGCTCAGTAATGAGACGGGAAGACAAATAAGGTGTATTGAGACTTACTTTCAGTCGGGATTAGTACAAGGACATAGCCATTGAGTTTTAAGATGTTCTTTGATATGTCTTTTGAATAGAGAGGTAGACTCTTGAGTAGCTATTTCTTGAGGGAGTATATTCCAGTGTTTACCTATGGAATTTGAAAATAACGCATCCCCAGCTTTATTGTATGATTTAGTTGTAGATACTAGGAATTTATTGGCAGAGCGAAGTGTGGCTAGGTTTTTATAAGGAGAAATCAGTTTAGCCAGGCTAGGAGTATTATCAGGGAAGTGAAGGGTCTTATGAATGACAAGTAATTGTTGGTAGAGTAAGTGTTTTTTTAGCTCTAGCCAATTTAGTTGTTTGAGGTTTTGACAGTGGTGAGTTCTATGGGGAGTAGCATTTATGAATCTGGCTATACTATTATAGCAGGTAGAGAGTTTGATAATGTTGGTTTTAGATAAGGTAGTAAATATAGCTGAAGCATAAAAAAGGGTGGAAAGCAGGTGGGTCTGTGCAATGGTTTTTCTAGCTGCTGGGTTAAGGAAGGGTTTAATTCTGTAGAGTGTCCCAATTTTTTTATTAACAGCTTTAATAGTAGCGTTAATTTGGTCATCAAAGTTAAGATGGTTGCCAATGGTTACACCTAATAGTCGAGTGGTCGTATCGGGGTTAATACAGGTAGAATTATTTGAGGAGATAGTAAAGAATGGTGTAGGAGCTTTATTAGTAGGAGTAAAGAGAAGAAGCTTAGTTTTTTTGGGGGTTAAGGAGGAGGCAGTGTTGCATGAACCACTTTTCAACGTTATGGAAAGCTGTTTGGGTGATGGATTGGAGGGAGGAAGCATTTATAGCAGAGCAGATCAAAGTCGAGTCGTCTGCATATTGGATGCAGGTCGCTTGTGGCACATTCAAATAAAGGTCATTAATAAATAATGAGAAAAGAAGGGGTCCAAGGATTGATCCTTGTGGAACACCTACATTTACTGGGAGTAGGGATGATAGGTTGTTCTCCCAAAGCACTGCTTTTTGCCTGTTTTCGAGATAGCTTCTAAACCACTGTAAAGAATGTGAACTTAGTGAGAAGAGGTTGAGTTTTTCAAGAAGTATATTATGGTTAACCATATCAAAAGCTTTTGATAGGTCTATGAATAGTGCAGATGAGAAATGATTATTATTTCGATTATTATTAATGGAGTCAGCAAAGGAAAGGAGGGCAGTTGTAGTGCTATGGTGAGGCCTGAAACCATGTTGACAGTCAGCTAGAAGTTTGTTTTGAAGAAGGTAGTTAAGAAATTGTTTGTGTATGCATCTTTCCATTATCTTAGCTAATGGGGACAGTAAGGCAATAGGGCGATAGTTAGAGAGCTCAGAAGAAGAGCCCCCTTTATGTAGAGGAATTATATGAGATATTTTCCAAATGGTAGGGATTTTTCCTTCAGAGATGGTCCTATTAATCAGAATAGATACTGGGTGATAAATAGCTTTTGCGGCAATTTGTAAGTATTCAGATGGGAGTTGGTCAGCAGATGGGGTATAAGGTTTGAGTTTGATGAGAAGCTTATATGTACATGTGACCTCAATTATTGCATGTGTGGGAACCCTGCTTTCTCCAAGAACACATCTGTCATATTTGCCAGAGTGCACTGCTGCTTTCCAGACCTTAGGTCACATCTGTATGCTTGTGACAAGGCCAGCCACTGCAGTGATCCCTGGCCTAGGTCATCCATGTCACACACACTCATTATGGTTTCTATTGAATTGTGTGAGTGAGGGTTTATGGCCAAGGTATATTTAGGACCTGTTCAAATGCAGAAAAGTCTGTCAATGCTGGCTATTCATTATAGGTGTACAACAACCTTTGTGGATATGCATGCAGACCCCTTATTGCTTATGTGATCCACCGAGGAATTTCAAAATACCTTTGGAAATGTGATTATCAAAGGAGAGATGACGTAACACTTGGTTGCATGTACACATCGGTACATGTTCATCATGTTGGTGGCTGCTACCTATGTGATACTGTGGGGATACTATGTTCCGTAAAGTGGATGACTATGCTTTGGTTGGCTTATAGCTTTACAGCATGGGTTTGACAACAGGTATCTGTCTGTATGATACCCTTGTGGAGGATGTGTATGTCATCTGGAGCATGCATTATAGGCCACAGTATGCATTACCAGATATGGACGGACATATTCCTACTGTGATTGCTTGTACCTAAGAGAGCTACATGCCAAACAGCAGTGGTCTCAGGAATGGGTGCAGGTGAATACCACCAGTTACTGGCATAGTATAGTACCTGAAGGATCCAAATGTTACTGTGTGTCCTACATCTGTGTGTCAGTTGTCAGGACATCATCTAATGATTGGTTATGGTCAGGCTGTTGAAGTTATGTATACTACTAGAATGCAAAACAATGACAGATAGTAAAAGTATCACCCACAGCACAGTGTCAAACCATGTCATACACACATGTGTAGTCAAGTTCCGAAATGTGTGTAGTACAATGCATACTGGCCACCAATAGAAACTATGGAGTGTTACTGTGTAATACAGGGCATGTTACCCTGCCCATGTGTCCACTATGCACGTACATGCAGACAGTGCACCTCCACCATGCTCACAAATGTACACCTGCAAATCTGTGCTACACACATCCCACACGTACTGTCCACTCTCTAACAAATGCTGCCAATACTACACACATCAGCCAAGTGACACGTGGGTGGACAATACACTATTGGAACTAACCCTGGTGTAAACAATACTACATTGACAATCATAGCTTTAATGCATCATGCCTGCTCAGCTATTACTCTCTACTGCTGACAACATGTTAAAGTTGTTATGCTGCTATAAAGTCACCCTGTGCATTAGCACCATGGTAGGCTTTTCCTGCATCAATGTTACAGATGACAGGAGGTGACACAGGTTTCATCATATGCACAGAGTGTGTTGTTGGTTTGCCAGAAGTCTACAGTGAGCCATACAATCAACATGTATGTGTGTGTGTGTGTGTGTGTGTGTGTGTGTGTGTGTGTGTGTGTGTGTGTGTGTGTGTGTGTGTGAGGGCCAAGAGTACTGGTATGGGCCAATGTTGATGTAATGTTTGTGGGTATGTGTTAGCCCTAGGTGTCTGGTTTATGTGTGTGTGTGTCTGCATGCACACAGCTCCACCATGTGGCTGCCACATACGGGTATTTGTGGGACAGCCACAGACTGTACCTGCCAGGCTTTACAGATCACCATCTCTGGCCACGGATACAGTACCTGTGCCTGGCAGGGGTGCTACTGACAGTATCAGGTACTAAGCCAGACTGGGTACTATCCCCTGAGGCAGATGGATGTACACTGGACCAAGGTCCCTGCTGGGACTGTCCAGAGCCAGGTGCACCTGGTCTTCTAGGACGGTCTATAGACAGCCCACTCCCAACATTGCTGGGGCTGGTACTGGCACTACAGGAGTGGCTGTGACTTGAAGGACATCCGCGGTGACTGCCAGCTGCTGATGTTGCTGGCATACATCCACATCAATGACTCATCCATCCCGCACTGTCCTGACACATGGACATGACATTGCAGAGGACATCTAATGTCTCACCCCAATGTCTATCAGTGACCTCAGTGTAATTATGGATGGCACGTGCTAGGTCACAGATACTGTCAATTACAGCGGTGTTATGTGCCCTCTGTGCCCTTAGTCCCTGTCTGGTGTACCGTTCCATACATGCCTGTGCCTCCATGACAGCCTGGAACATGCATGAGGTTGTAAGATCTGTGGCACATCTGCCAGGGTCATGATGAGCAGCAGTGCTCCGACGAGAACCCCTGGACATCTGCCTATGTCGTACCCTTCCAGACATCTGGGTATGGCTGCTGTGTCGGGATGCATGTGCCATAGATACTGTTCTGGCCAATGCCGACTGTACGCTGTCCGTCAGCTAAGGGCATTGGTGATAGATGTATTGGCAGTATGACTGTGTGCATGGATGGGGTGGACACTTGTGTATTGTCGATTGGTGGCCCAATGACAGACCCTGGCAAACATGCCTGTTCCTTAACACACCTATCATCATTATCACTAGTTTGCTCAGTGACATCAGTTTCCCCTGCTGCAGTGAACCAGCCCAAACTCAGTACCTGCGAGACGAAGACAGGAAACACACTTTACGACCTGTACATGATGTCGGCACACATGCACACATGAACATATGCACATGTGCACACACGCACACATGAACCCATGAACCCATGAACCCATGGACCCATGCACACATGCACGCATGCACACATGAACACATGCAAACATGCACACATGCACACATGAACACATGCACACATGCACACAAATACACTCCTCACTAAAGCAGACACACACACACACACACACACACACACACACACACACACACACACACACACACACCACCAACAATCCAGAACATACTCAATAGCGGGTGATGGTAGAGTACAGTATCACAAGCCAAACAGTTATATCACACGTGTCAGCATGCAGGACGTGTGTTGCTCAACAGCATGCAGTGCGAGTGTAGACAGCCCTTGCTAATAACAGTATACATGGCTTTGATGCATGTGTGTTGTTGTTCAATGATTGACCTCACCCTGGAACGCAATGTGTACATGGACACAACATTGCTGTGCAAGTATTAAAAGTTCTGCAATGTCCTGTGCACCATCACTCACAGGTATACATGCCATGGCTGGATGTGTATCTGTGTGTCACATAGATATCCATTTCTGATTAGAGCATCTGTGTCTTTAGCAGATAACTGTGGACACAGGTTTAGCACATGCATGCTATGTATACACACAGGATGAGTGGTGCATGTATACCTGATGGAATACCATTGCTCAACATAGCCATTGTACAGTGGTTATGGTGAGTGTAGGACATATTGTGGACATGCCAGTGCCAGCCATGACATGGCATGCTACAACACGACTGCAACATTAAGCATCACACATACCCAATGTGTGGCATGTGACCTATACACTCAATAGCATTACAAGACATATATGTGTCAATTTGTACAAATGGTGATTGCTATGCGTATTGTGTATAGGTGCATATGTTTGTACACATACAACATTGAGGTGCATAGCAATTAATGCTATGTGTAGTACTGTGGTCACTGTAACTGGATGGGGTATAGTACCATGAGCCATCATCATGCAGCATCATATGGTCACTCAAGGCTACTAATGTGTGCCAGACCGGCACATAGCATGCTGTACCTGAACTGCAGTACCATGGCTACATTCACCATTTCATAGCCAGTTGTTACATGGGTTTGTAAGGTGCCCAATTGGGGGTATTGCCTAACATGAATATGTTATGTGTTGAAGAGTGTCGCACAGCCACATGAGAGGTCTCTACCCCTCAGGTATATTATGTGTGCTGTGTGGATGACAATTGGGATACTGGAGTGTGACCTTACAGCGGGTGTCTGAATATGCCATGTGTAGCATGTTAACGTGTACTGCATATGACAAAGTTGTGTATGTTGTGTGCATGTGTATCGACTCTGCCTATTCAATGTCCACTACAGTGTTGCCACAATTGTGTGGGAGGCTCTGTGTATTGCATGCGTTTGAGGCAGCTACTCACGTTACTGAGATGTGCATAGTCTCACAGCAAACATGCACAGCATGCATTATGTGTAGGTGTGTTACGTGTACATGGCCTACACCTCACCTATGACATGCACATTTAATTAGCAATATTAAATGTAGAACACACTCACCAGCATGGGTCTGCTGCCTTGCTGTCACACTAGAGGGACCTACAAGGATATGAGACAGTTTGTCAGTGGCAACAATTGTGGCATTGCTACTGTGTGTTTGCAATCTTACAGTAGCACAATGGTTGACAGTCACAGGCCTACAGATTATATTCCTAATTATTAGTATTGCACAACACTAGGCACCACATCTTCTAACTACACAGTACACATCTCACATAAGCATGATCTACCAATAGAGGTAACAGTAGTCTACAGCTATGCCATGTTACCTGTATGCTCCGTGTCAACTTGCTGGGTGGCTCCGGCCTCCATGATGATACATGTTTGTTGTTGTTGTTGGCCAGGAGCCATCTGGCTCAGGAGCAGCTCCTCCACTCTGGTGAGGGGGGGATGGATGGCTACCCCACCACCTGTGGCAAGCTGTTGTCTACGGATATCAGACTCATGCTGCTGGACATGTCTAATTAAATCACTGCAGTGATGGCGTACCTGCTCATATGTCCAGTTATGCATGCCTATGTCATTTACCCTACGGACAAAATCTTGCCACAATGCAGTCTGCTCATGCTGGTCCTGGCTGGTTCTTGAGAACAGCAGGGCGTAGTGCTAAATCAGGCTGGTTGTAATCTGTTCCTCCTCTGCTGGGCTATATGTAGGGTTACGATGGTAGGCCATGACCCTGGAAGACAATAAAACAATATGTGTGAGCAAGTCATGTGGCACACAACATTCTAAAGTACAGATATCAATTAACTGCCATATATAGCAACCTATTGGCTGTCAGAGGATGCACACTTTCAATACCACATATCAGTGCTCAACCCACAACTGCCTATTTGCACAGCAACAAAGATAAACCAGTATGTATGACTATACAACAGTACATGGCACACTGTATGCGACACAATGCACCACCTAGCCACAGGAGGTATATATCAAGCTAATGCATAAAGAAATATGTAATCCATTGCAATGATTGTAAAGTCCAGTTACAGTATTACCAGTATACCACACTAGTTGTTCATGGCAAACCCCTGCTTAACATATGTGCACATTCATTAATATAGGTGGCATACTGCTGTACTAGACTATACATGTTGCTAGATAAGCACTTATATCCTGTAACACACATATGACCGAGGCCATGGTACAGGCATACCCACACACACATCAGACCTACATACCAGACACAAAGGTATGACAACCCAGATGACCTTTACCTGTGTACCATACAGTACTGTGTGTCAGTAGTTACAAAACCTTATGCCTGAGGTATGTAATCTGTGAGGACTACAGGGAACACACAAAACAGTGGTTCCAAGAAATGTGGACATACACCATACTGTGCTGTTTAGGCATACAGCTTCAGGTAGTACTACAGTTCATACAGGAGTTGGATTCACCAGCAGTAAAACTCAATAAGCATACATGTACTGCTTTAGCCTGCAATGGGACACCCCAGTCGACACCAAGGGACTATGTCAGACCATATGGCATACTGCTTTTTCTGCCTAGCAATAGCATGCACATCTTTTGCTGGGATCACAGCTAGGACACAAAATACCATGACAGAAACAGTTTCCCAAAAAGCTATCACACATATACAGAACTCTGACACATTCACCAACACATTCACCATCACACTCAGTCAATCTCACATAGCAATTATTGCAACAAGTACATGTGGGTGTGTATCGGTTCATAGGTAAGTAATAGGCTATTGGCCCTAGAGCCTATAGAAGTCTAGCCATACACTACCCTGGCCTTTGACACACATGTAATTTAATTTCACATGGCCCTGTCAAGCAGAGCCACAGAGGTGATTCCCGGGGTGTATTTCCTATCTCCCATACAATCATCAGGATTATTTATGTTGACTGCTAATTAAGAGTGTTGTTTGCTATTGATAGGTGGTTTGTTCCAGAGTATGGGATGTCTCTGAGATAGGAATCTATCCCTCCAGCATGTGCTGTTTATTGAGGTCACAAGGTTTAGGTCCCTAGAGCGTGTAGCTCATAGGGATTGTGATCTGTTTACGTGGAGCATGTCCAACAGCTCTGGGTCTGGCATAGCTTTGTATGTTAGGCAGACGTCAGCTCTGGGTAGGTGGTATGCGACACAGTCTAGCTGTGGTTTTATGAGATGGTCTGCATAGGGCATCTGTTTGAGGCTGGTATTACTCTTCGTGAGGTATGTCTGTGGCCTTTCCAGTTGCTGTAGATGTCTTGTGAGGTACATACCACATGGGGCATTGTACTCTATAATGGGTTTTATGTGTGATGACTAGAGGGGAACACTGACCTATATTTCCCTGGATGACACACCTTTTGTGATGATGTGTGCCACGTAGACAGATTATATGACTAGTGTGGCACTGTGATTATCAAAGGGAAGACTACTGTCCACCTGTGTCCCATGGTCTCTTATCACACCTTCGGTGTTAAGTAGACTACCACCTATGTGGTAGTTAATGGGTACAGAGTTTTTGCATGAAGGGATGCCAATGTACCGTCAACGTTGAGCTTGAGTCCATGGCTTTGTCACCAGGCATCTGTTACAGTAAATATGACCCTGTTTCTCTCTCTCTCTCTTTATATATATATATATATATATATATATATATATATATATATATGTACACACATACATATAAACATCCATTGGTGTACATATAGATATACATATAGGCACATATACAGTCCACCTTTCATGGTGGGAATATCAATTATGCAAAGGTTGTGAGGTATACAGTTATGTCATAATATTGCACAGTGTTGTGCGGAATGCATTGAAGGTGTTTTCAGCCCATGTAGCTTTAGCAGGCCTCACTGGCTGCAACACTGCAAACCTGACAAATCATACCCATCACAATCATATCTCCGTATTTGTGTGCCATACACACATAAGGTCCACACTGTTGTAAGTTCATGTACCTCACGGATGACCTGTTGAGCCTTGCTGCAACATGAACAGGTGTCACATGTGAGCACACAGTAATATTAGAGTGTGTATATATAGCTGTAAATGCTAGATTAGCATACTAGCCTGGTACAGCTGTTGCCAATGCTAAGCTACACGTTAATATGACTATCATGCATTTGTTACTCTGTCACATCCATGTTTATATAACTGTATGCGCTACTCCCCCAAACAGATATTGTACACACTACTGTACAAAACACAGATAACATGGATCAGATGTTTGACATTTAACGCTGAACTACATATGTCACAGTCATATCACACTGCACACAGCTACACACTGATTTCTCCATGGCAGTAGTTATGCAGGGCATCTGTGCATAGATATGTACTGCTACCACATATGGATGATTCAAACTATGTAGAGTACTCTTCAAAAACATCTACTACATGCCAGTAAATACATATCTGTTACATACCCTTCCTTTGTATGTGTTTGTATTTGTCAGTTCCGTGTGTTTTGTATTTTTTTTAATATCTTATTTTTTTTCAATATATTATTTTTTTCAATATATATATATTTTTTATATCTTTTCTTTCTGTTGCTGTTGTTGTGGATGTCACTGTCTGTCTGTCTGTCTGTGTCTGTCTCTCTCGCTCTCTCTCTCTCTCCCCGTACCTGAAATGAAATGATTGCATGTGTGGACAGCAAGTACAGCCTGTTTTTATAGGTATCTGCACATGTGCATGTGATGGCCTCTGCGCCAATTGGTGGTCACCATTTGGTAATTGCATGCAGCCTGCTGTGTGGTACTTGCAGTACTCACTGTCATAGCAACCCAATCCTATAAATTGCTAAGTCAGGTAGGCGTAGCCCTTTCAGCTTCCCAAAGTGGGGCCCATGCTTGTTTGCTGTGGACACCGTTGTGCAAGTCAGAAGGTTGGTATACTTATATCTGAAGCTAGGGGTGTAGCCAGTGATTTGAATGTTGTACTCAGACCAGAATGTTGCCACTTCCAGTACACAGT
Organism: Protopterus annectens; assembly: GCF_019279795.1. Taxonomy (NCBI): domain Eukaryota; kingdom Metazoa; phylum Chordata; order Ceratodontiformes; family Protopteridae; genus Protopterus; species Protopterus annectens. The sequence goes on from NC_056735.1 coordinate 1,274,239,957, forward strand.
TGTCAGTGTAGAATTGTACTCCCCCCTACAAATGCTAGCACAAGATACATGGGAGTATGTAGTTTCTTTTCTACTTATACAATTAGCTGCCATACATCCGTAGTTATTGAGATGTTTTCATTTGGCACATGAACTGTTTGTGAACTGCTATACTGTGAATACTAATGTACTCACTTCTGCACAGTTTGTGCTTTTTTTTGTTGACATTAACACAGGATGCTCATGAAAACTGGACATTTCCAGTACTGAGTACGCCTACCCACATCCTTGCTGGACCTTGAACACACAGGTATTTTGTACATTTGGGTGGGGGTTGTCCTGCTATGATACTGTGTGGGGGTTGTAAAGTGCTTCTGTAACATTATTTACTGCAAGAATGGCTGGTTCTGTTATCACAGTCATGTAATGCAATTCCACAACAACTGCTGGTAAAGTTCTACAGAACAGGTTTTGTGTTATGGCATTCCTATCTTTCCTTTACATTCACTCATTCTGATGCATGATATATATATTTCAGCAACAAGCTGCTGTATATCTACTGTGGCTTAGTGGTACTTCATGCAGTCTGGTGTGTCCAAGGTCTGGGGTTCAAGACTGACAGTGGTGTTTTATTTTGCTGCTGAGCAGAACAAGGGCCCTCACATGCAGGGTGACTAAGGCATTTTTAAGCAGTTGTAAACGGGTTTACGCGGGTTTGCATGACGCTTAGCAATACTTAGCTAAGCGCACACATGAGCACATTCACACAAACCTGCTAACTACTGCTTAAAAGTGCTTACTCCCGCTAACCCCCACGCTCATTTCTTTGAAAGAAAAGAAAATGGGGAGACAGGAAAGTGGTGAAAAAGGGGCACAAAGAGGGAAAGACCGTAGGGAAAACAGCTAGGGATGTGCAGGACGGGTGTAGTGAAGGTCCTTAGCTGCCCATTCCTTTAACAGCAACAGCTGTGCATATACTAGAAATTTGGAGGGAAATTTGAAACCTTCCACCCCTAAGAGGGGGGTGAGGACAACAAAGTATGTTGTACTGCCAATTAAATTTCAGTTTATGTGTCCAGCGGACATGTGTGCAAAGGGGGCAGCTATGTATGGGGCATAATTTTTTTGTGGGAGCAAATTGCCCTTTTTTTTTCAGGTGAGAGTGGAATGTGGGGTAGGGGAAGTAGGTATATTTGGGGAGGTAGGTTGGGGAGGTAAACAGACAAGACAAACAAGATGCATACAGGGGCAGAATATGACACATGGGGTTGGTGAACACCATTGACGGGGAAGGATGTTTGGAAATTGCAAGCCCATGAGCCCACAGATGGCAACAGTGGAACTGAGATCCCCACCCATGGGCAGTCACCACTGCACCTTCACAGCCCAGAGGGTGGCTGTGCTGGGGGTTGCGTAGGAGGGGAAGGCTCACCCATGAGTCACGCCACTCTTGCCTTGAGCTGACATAGAGGTTCAGTGAATGAACGCTCAATCTCCCTACGCATCACAGCCCGGACCGTTTGGAGGGTAATAGGTGGCCCTCCTCTGGCCATGCTTGCATGGGGAGGATGGGCCCCATCCCCTTCAGTGCTTCCACCCGAAGGTGGCACAGGGCCAGTGGAGGAGGAGGTCCTTGGCTGGGCACCGGACCTGTTGGTGCCAGGTGCCATCGCCAACTGAGGTGGGACAAGTGGGTCCGCTGCGACCGGCCTTCCCATACATTCTATGTTTAGGAGGATTTAATGATAATATGGGTTAGTAACAGCTGACAGCATTCCAAATTAGTTGTAACAGCATGCAGTAGTATTCCCATTAACCCAACACACCAGAGTTCCAACAGTTGAATAGCAAGCATAACACATGCATATATAGAACAATAGTGGACATTCCAACAGCATGCAGGATTGATTGGTGGCAACAGGCCACCAAGATTGTGGTATGTGAACAGGGCACATGCATCAAAGTAAATGCAGATATTTATAAACCAATAGGACATATGTCCCAACAAATGTTTTGAGATTAGACATACCCATCGAGGTGTGGAATTGCATTGCTAATGCACATACAGTAGGGTGTAAAAACTTACCTCCATTACTTAATACACTACATTCCTATTGACTGCAGTTATATATCCCCTACATGTATTATTACACCAGGCAATGTCCGTTAAAGTGTGAAATGGGTTTTGCTAGTTCTTTATATACCTGACCTGTATCTGATATACAAACTGTTCAGGATGCAGATGTTACTGCTACGTATTTATATATTTCATTTATATTTATATATCTAAATATCTGGATGTGTTCAGATGATATTATCAGGTAAATTTTAACAGCCCCCTACATTTCTAGCAGCACACTGACATTTCTGGGGAACACAATAACAAGCTACTCATGTGCCAGATTAACCTGTACATGCCGGCCATGAACCGACAGTTGAGGAGTGTATATATGCTTAACAGCTACTGGCACTCCCTTCATCCACTTTATATGGGCCTACCCAAGTGTAGGTTGACTGCGCTTAATACAACAGTACTATTTCTATAATGCAAGGGTACAAGCAAATATCGAACAAAGTGACACGGACACACTCCAGGAATTATACCTTTATTAATTACATTACACACTCTTCTAGTGGCTCTCTCATTTATTTGATATATCGGTGCATGCAGAAGACTTTTATTCAAGACATATTATACCTTTATTAATGGGTTAAAACACTTTTTCATGCTGTTTCACTTATTTTATATTACAGTACATGCAGAGAAATTATTCAAGACTTAGTATACCTTTATTAATGGGTTTCAACACTCTTTTTCAGGCTCTCACTTATTTTATATAACAGTACATGCAGAGAAGTTATTCAAGACTTATTATACCTTTATTAATGGGTTACAACACTCTTTTCCAGGCTCTCTCACTTATTTTATATAACAATACATGCAGAATAATTACTAACCTGCCTGGTGGTGCAGCCTTAGCAGCCTATCTGCATAGGCTTGCTGATTCGCAGCACGGACACCTGCAGCTGTGAAGTAAATGAAGGGATATTGAGACATACCTAGCCATAATATAGACTACAATAGCAATTCTTACATACTTCATTCCATGGCTACATACTCAGTAGTGGGGCATTTTCCATTTCATGGGCCTCCTGTATCCACTGGTTCAGTCAGTCCACCTTGCGTCTCTTCAGGTCTGAGTAGTGGTGTCTGACCTGTTCGCCAGTCGGAGGGACACCTGTGGCACTGGTGAGATCATGTGCTAGATGGTTCCAGGCTTCCGCTTTGCACTCAGTGCCTTGAAACTGACCCTGCAGGAGTGTTGCATCATAATGATGGACGAGGAGCCAAACCATTACTTTTGACTCCTCAATGCTCCACCGTTGCACTCGAAAATGAGAGCCCTCTCCGACACCGGACATGCTGACTGCAGATGGGAGCTACAACCAGTTATGGCAATTATTTCCACCTATGGAGCTTAAATATGCCTCATTTCCCACACTTATTTGTGATTGGCCGGTTTTGAAAATTCTCAGCTAAAAGCAAACCTGCTTAGCAATGGGTAAACTTCCATTGATATGTATGAGTGTGTTGGAAGTGCATCCATATACAAAGCTGTCCTGGCTTAGTGGTTTGGTACTGTGATTATGGTGCACAGTATCCCGGGTTCGAGGCCTGTCATTGCTTTTTATTTTACTACTGGCCAGATCGGCTAGGAGGTGTGGCTGTGTTTAGCCGACTTTGCTCAACTTTGCCCAACATTGCTCGACATTGTTCTACATTGCTCTACGTTGTCTGACATTGCCCGACGTTGCACTAGTTAGCACGGTGCGCAGCTCCGCGCAAACATATTTTGTTTGCGCTAGTTGGCGCAATGCACAGCTCCATGCAAAGCCATTGCGCTAGTTAAAGCAGTGCTTAGCTGTGAGCAATTATACTTAACTGTGCTTAATACTGGTAAACTTTGCTTAGCAGTGCTTCACATTGCTTAAGATACATTACTTATGCTTTCATCAGTATGCATGACCATTTCACCTTCTTATATATATATATATATATATATATATATATATATATATATAATATCGTTCACTACTACATAGGCCATTTCAATGCATTTTACTAAAATTTAAAAGGTAAATGTTAGGAATTATTTTTATGCACAGATTTCCTACAGAAAATGGAAAGGGGAGTGGTGGGACTAGAACCGGGAATGCCTCCTTTTTGTGTGAAGGATCTACCACTACGCTATTGCTATTTGGCTAAATTTGCATAAAAGTAGTTTATTATCCTCTTTGATGTCTAAACTGCTAACTGTAGCTAAGCAATGGGCAAACACGTTCAAACACATGCAAATATGGGCAGCTATATCGGGAATAATAAAAAAAAAAAAAGTTTTACATTTTATTATATTTGTACAGGGGTTTAGAATGTGGGGGAGTGTAGTGGTGGGGATATACACATTTGAGCGGACTCGCTCATGTCTGGTGACATTTGCAGATTTAGGCGTTTGCAGAGGCGTGGATATTTGGACTGATCGGCAGTCCGACACGCCCCCTGCACTTGTACATGCTTCATGTTAGCCTTAGAGTTGAGTCAGCGCACCCTCATGAACATGCATGGCACGCTGATTTCTTCCTCTTAGGCTGCAGTTTCCGTGAAAGACTTATTTAGTCTTACATGGAGAATTACTGAATCCATGCCCTAAACTATACTTCACAAAAAACTGTAAGGAAGAAAAAATGGTTGCAATGCATTTTAAAATGTTTCACGGTAGCAATGGTGATTTCTTGGAATGTACTATTTTAGAACAAATTGATAGTATGAATATTAGTGAAGAATTGTTAAAACATAAATTAATGTATAAAGAAACTGTTTATATTTTGAAATATGGTACAATGATTCCAAAAGGTTTGAACAATGATTTGAATTGGAAGTGTTTGCTTTAAGACATATTTTATGAGATAATTGACAGATTGGTAGTAATTAAGAAGGTGCTATATAAGAATGGTTATTTTGTATGTGTTTTATTCCATGAAGGTGGTTTTACCTAGGCACTAGAATAAAGGATTATATCAATGGCTGTTTTCTTTATTTGGAGTCCTACACATTGGTATCCTGCTGTATTCAGAAGGAGTGGAGAGAAGAGGTGTTGTTGAGAGTATACTTCACTATATTCCTGACTGAATCTAAGAGAATTACTATACCCTAATTAACTTACTTACAGAGAAAACAAGACAGATGTGGTGAATGGATCTTCTTGTCAGGTCAAAGACAAATTACAAAAATGCTCAGTCTCTCACAGAGAGTTCTTAAATTAATATCCCAAATATTATTGCTGGGATAGCTTACAGAATGACATCACTTCTTGTCATCTGACTCTATCCCAGATGAAAATCCCCACTGATGCAGCTGGTAGCATTTAGCATCTACCTGTAAAAATTCATAAGCAAGGCCTTTTCTTAGATCTAAGGCAGATTCTGGAAGTCATAAAACAATAAACACTTCCAAGACAATACAAAAAACTTCTAGTTCTAGACATTGTGTCTGTTACTGCACTGAAACTGAAAGATAACTTCCTTTTTATTATGTGGTCATAAAGTAATTTAAATTTTCAACTATTTTCCAAAGTTGACCTCTGCTGTTCTAGTTTCCATTATTAAAATATATACATCTAAACAGTAAGAATAATTTATGCACATTTCTGTCATGTTTCCAGCAGGATATGCCAAGGTCACATTTTAGCTCAGTACTTCACAAAATATCTCTTCAGCACACATTTCTGTACAAATCATCTTATATGACATACAGTTCTAATACATTTATAACACAAGCATATGAATCATGTTGGTATTCACAAATGACACACAACCAAACCAATCAAAAAAGTCCAGACAACTGTGTCGGCAGTATTTCCCCTTGTTAGATGTCCATACAAATCATGTTAACATTCGCAAATGACATACAACCATCCACAAAATTTTAGATAGCTGGGCTGGCAGTATCTCCCTTTGTTACACTTCTATATAGACCGTATTAACATTCACAATAGACATATAATTATTTACACAATTCCAGATATCTGGGCTGGCAGTATCTCCTTTTGTGAAATCTATCACTGTGTGCAGTATCATATAGATAGCTTTGAGGCAGATTATGTATGCCTTAAAGGGCCATCTGTGGGCAAAATGGGATGGAAATTCTGCACATGTGTAAGTAAGGTTGGATTCCAGTTACCTGTCCAAGGAACCTCAGTGTACACTACAACATACATAGGACATGCTGGACAGACACATACTGCTCTCAAAGGCTGCCTCTCCTCTGCAGTAGGCTTCAAATCCATGTCAAGCAGAGCACCTATATTACCCTGTTGAAGGACATGCTGGATGGCTTGCTGTGGAAACGTCATCTGCCAAGGATCACTGCTGCGTGGACATGGGTGGTCCTTGCTAGACAAAACTTGGCCATGCACTATATCTGACTGTTAATATTATATTGTGATGTACTGGCTATGCTTCTAAATGCCATCAAATCAATACCCTAGTTACATATTATGAACCTCAGAACTTTTGGATATGTACATGGAAACAGGTACATTATACTATATTACTGTTCTGATGAAATGTGTCTTCAGTGCTTACATACAATCCTGAGATCTGAATCTGATGTCTCAACTTTGGCTGTGCACCCATATGATTGAACTAAACAATCCTTCAAGAGAAAGTTAGATGTATTAATGAGACACATTTAATTGTCAGAATTCACAGCCCTTACAGAAGCATCCACTGTAAAGTAGTAAACAACAAAGATAGTGTAGGAACAAACAACAATGAATCCAAAAGTGATATCCAACACTAAAAAGTCCAAAGAATGCCTCCGCACACCAGCAATGATACGACCTGCATTTAATTTCTGTTAAACGAACAAACGTGCAGAAAAAAAGAAACAATTGATAAACAAACAATTCAAATAAAACGGATTTAGGACTTTCTTCCACCTACAATGTGGACTTCTTCAGAATCAACAAACAATTCAGCAAGGACCAATTTATCAACTTCTTGGCGCCAAAATTTAAAAATTCTTTGTAAATTTTAAAGGTGTACTACCTGTACCTATTCCTAATAATTGTGTATATATGCAAGAATGTTCGCAAATCTAAATCTCATACAACAGTAGAAACTAAAATAAATACTATCTAATGATAAAAATTAATAATAATAAATACAGGTATTAAATGTGTATAAAATATAAGATACAAAATATATAGTGTGACTCATGTAAAATAATGAATTACAATATATACAGGCAAACATTCGCAATTAAATGAACTCCTATCGCTAAACTTATATATTCAATGGGGAATATGTAATAAAAACTCATATACATATAAAAATTCATATACATATAAAAATTCATATACATGTAAAAAATTGTTGTGGAATTAAAATACATATATCTTAAAAAATATAACCATAGCATAAATCTCAAACAACATTCTATATTGAATTACAATAAATATGATACTAAAAAACTTGTCATTTCTAAAAATATCTTTAGTAAAAATATTAATTATACTTGTGAATGAATAAAAAAATGATGAATGTGTATATAATACTAAATAGACTACATAAAGCTAAAAAATAATCAATACTAAATTTCCTTACAATCTGTACCTATGTTTTAATAGTCAATAGTGGTTTTATATTAATGTATTCATTTAGACCCAGTGATGTGGCTGCATCCGTAAGTATTTGCCATCTAACTTCCTTTTCCGTAAAAATGGCCTTAATATTTCCTCCTCTATTGTTCACCTTAACTTGTTCTAAAATGGCAAATTTAAACCTGTGACTGTCATCAGTATCAGCCACATGTCTATATAAGGCATTGGTGTCATCTTTTTTCTTAATGGCATAGAGGTGGTCATATATGCGTTTTTTTGAACTTCTGTTCTGTTATGTGATTTTAGAAGCTGAAACCATAAAGTTAGATAATGTCAATGGGACTAATATTTACTTTTGTCAAGGGAATTGTAATACACATCATGTTATATATATGGCTGTATGTATAGGTTTTTATATTGGCAAAACAGAACGGAAGTTCAAAAAACGCATATATGGCCACCTCTATGCCATTAAGAAAAAAGATGACACCAATGCCTTATATAGATATGTGGCTGATACTGATGACAGTCACATGTTTAAATTTGCCATTTTAGAACAAGTTAAGGTGAACAATAGAGGAGGCAATATTAAGGCCATTTTAGCGGAAAAGGAAGTTAGATGGCAAATACTTACGGATGCAGCCACATCACCGGGTCTAAACAAATACATTAATATAAAACCACTATTGACTATTAAAACATAGGTGCAGATTGTAAGGAAATTTAGTATTGATTATTTTTTAGCTTTATGTAGTCTATTTAGTATTATATACACATTCATAATTTTTTTATTCATTCACAAGTGTAATTAATATTTTTACTAAAGATATTTTTAGAAATGACAAGTTTTTTAGTATCATATTTATTGTAATTCAATATAGAAAGTTGTTTGAGATTTATACTATGGTTATATTTTTTAAGATATATGTATTTTAATTCCACAACAATTTTTTACATGTATATGAATTTTTATATGTATATGAATTTTTATATGTATATGAGTTTTTATTACATATTCCCCATTGAATATATAAGTTTAGCGATAGGAGTTCATTTAATTGCGAATGTATGCCTGTATATATTGTAATTCATTATTTTACATGAGTCACACTATATATTTTGTATCTTATATTTTATACACATTTAATACCTGTATTTATTATTATCAATTTTTATCATTAGATAGTATTTATTTTAGTTTCTACTGTTGTATGAGATTTAGATTTGCGAACATTCCTGTATATATACACAATTATTAGGAATAGGTACACCTTTAAAATTTACAAGGAATTTTTAAATTTTGGCGCCAAGAAGTTGATAAATTGGTCCTTGCTGAATTGTTTGTTGATTCTGAAGAAGTCCACATTGTAGGTGGACGAAAGCGCTAAATCCGTTTTATTTGAATTGTTTGTTTATCAATTGTTTCTTTTTTTCTGCACGTTTGTTCGTTTAACTGGAATTAAATACAGGTCGTATCATTGCTGGTGAGCGGAGGCATTCTTTGGACTTTTTAGTGTTGGATATCACTTTTGGATCCACTGTAAAGTAGATTAATTATTATGCTAGCAACTGTCTAAATGGCTATGCATAATCTAAATGACAGATAAAAGTATACATCCAACAGCACAAATGGAGCCTAAAAACATAATATTAACATAGATAGTCACTGCTGTGCTAGTACCTGAAGGTGACTGATGTCTGCTGGACATGCTCCCTTCACTGCAATGCCCAGAATCATGACCCCATGGCCTGCTACATCTGGGTGTAGAGAGCACACTCCCTGCTGGAGCAGTGGATGTACTGCTACTCTGAAAGTGTGATTGGGCATGGCCACATTGGCTCTCAGCAGATGTAGGTGCTGACCTACACCCACTAGGCTGACACTCCCCTCCCAGCAGACGTTCCATCACAGACAATGTGCGTTCCATGACAGATACACTGCACTCTCTCACAGACCCATCCTATTCCAATGTGTCATTCAAACTATCCAGGGAAACAACAAAATGTGGAGGCAGCCATGGTTGTGAAGACAGGGGAAGGCTGCCAGCCTAGCCAGATAGAATTTTGTAGATAATTCTGTCATTTGTAAATATTTATGTAAGTCACAGGCTTTTTCTCTTAAATGTAAAAATACTGCATTGGATATTGAACTGCAAAAATGTAACAACAGTGCACTCTGCTGTAAGAAAGCTAAGTCAAGCATTTTATGACTATCTCTGATGTCACAATTTGGAGCCGATATGTCTAGAGGGAGGTATCCTGCCTACTGTTTATAGACCAGAGTTAATGGCTAGAATTTGCATGTATAAACATCCTTTATTGCTCTGGTTTCTGACCAGGTGTAAAGAATGTAAATGCAGTGTCTGTTAGCCTGGGAACACCACAGAAGTGTGAAGAATGATGTCATGTGAAGCAGCTCTGTGTTATTAATTTAAAGAGAGAGAATGAGAGAGCTCTGAGCATTGTCTTGAAAACATCCAACTCAGCACTGCCTGTGTCTATATGTAAGTAGGATATTAGACTTTAGTGTTTCTCTTAGAAATAGTTAGGAATTAGGAAGCTTAAACATAGTGTTTTTCTGTAATGTCAGAACTTTTTTCTACTGTATTATTTTAAACATTCCTCTGTGATCTCTGAACTCTTGACTAACACTGTGTACTAAGAAGTATTGTCTTGCATTTTTATTATTTATTATTAAATATTTTAAACATTTCAACTGTGGCTGTTTTGTGTAGAGATAATTTAGGCTCTAAGAGTAGATTGCATGTATATAGTGATACTGTACCAAGTCGCTCCAAATACGTCTTGACTGTTAGGTTGAACTTACCATTTGGGCAATAATATTGCACAGTAATAATTGGACACCCTTTTAAGGGCCTTTGAGTATCTGATAAATATTAGCTGGGTGGTGGCAGTGATTTCTACTGTATAGTTGGGGTAAAAGGGGCACAGCTGGAGAACCTGTGTCAGCCTTCCCCAGGAGTGTCTGTGTGGTTGTATAAACTCTTGTCTCAAAGTGTGTGTGTGTGTGTGTGTCAGCTACTTGGGCAGGGACACAAAGCACTGGTTGGACAGAGAGAGTGCTGGAGGTTTTAGCTTGCCCACTAGGCTGAGATTTGGACCCTACTTTACTGTGTATGTATTTATTATCCTTTCCCTATATGGATGCCCCTCACTGGTGTTAGCAGTAAGGATTGAGGCTCCTTGATTGCTGGTCCAGTGCACAGGCATCACATATTAATTGTTTGGCAGTGGTGGGATATCCACACCACATATTAATTGGTTGGTAAATACTAATTGGCTTGTAGTGGTGTGGGTAGAGTGAATTCTTGCAGCTTGTGTACAGTGATCACTGAAGATGTTTTGTACTCTAAATCGGCCACACTGTGAATACTCAGAGTTCAGATCACAATTGTTTACTTTCTTTTGTTACCTTAGTTAGTCAGGGAGAGCAGCCAGCATGTCAGCAGAGGAGTAAGGAAAGCTGAGATGTGCCAGTCTAGGGGACTGGTGCATGGAAACCTGACTAAGGCAGACATGATTGCAGCTTTGATCACAGCTGCATCAGAAAACAGCAACCAGCAGGACAATCAGACTGGCAGTGGAGATGTACTACACTCCGAGAATGGACAGCTCATATATTTCTGCAGAAGACTTAAAAATCCATCTGGAGCTAAAGAAACTTGAGCTGGACCCCAGGTGTGTGGAAATAGAAGCAGCTGTGAGACTGATGCATCTAGAGAGTGAGGACAATGAGAAACTGCAACTTTTGCAGGCTGAAGAGTATGAGAAACTGCTACACCTGGAAGCTGAGGAAAAGGAAAGACAGCATGAGAAGGAGATGCTGACTTTTCACCAGAGTCTTGGAGGTAATGAGGAAGGGAGTAACTGGACCCCAGAAACACAAAAGGTCAATACATTTTTTCTGCAGTTTAAAGAGGAAATAATTTTGATAGTTTCATTCATATGTTTGAAAGGGTATGTAAACAGTATGATGTTGACAAAGGCTTTTGGTACAGTTCCTGGCCCCCTTACTCCATGGTAAAGCTGCAGCTGTGCTGTCCAAAATGTCTGATGCTGCATGTTTTGATTATACTGCTGTAAAGAATCCCATGTTAGAATTGCTTAAGCTAACACCTGAGATGTATAGGAAAAAGTTTTGTGAACATAGACGCAAGGCAGATAAAAGTATGTATAAATATGTTGCTGAACTGAGCACTTATTTTCATAGGTGGATGAGTGGATGTCAGGACCCCACTTTTGAAGGGCTGGCAGACATTTTGGTGAGGGAACAAGCCCTTAGCACTTTGCCTGAGGACATGAGGATCTGGTTGGTTGGCAGACAATGTGCTACTTCAGATAAGTTGGGGAAGAAGGGAGACCTATACCTTAGCAAGCAGGGCATCCCTGCACAGGAAAGGGACCCCCCAGTACTGCTCATGGGTATAAAGGAACCCCCCAGTACTGCTCATGGGTCTAAAGGAACCCATGGTGGGCAGCACAGACTCCCCCAACAGAATCTGCCAGTAGCAGGGAAAGCTGCTAGTCCAGGTACACGTCCAGGACCTGGGGCCATGTGGCATACAGATGTCCACAGAAGCAAGTTGGGGAACAAAAGGTAAGAGAGCTAGTAAGTGGAAAAGCCAAAATGCCAATAATAGGTTGTCTTGAGAAAACAAGGGTACCGAACTACCATCTTGCAGATGTCCTGATAGGGAAGCTTGGGAGGGACCCTACAAGGTGGTAAGAAAGGTAAGTGATATTAACTACATGGTGGAAATGCTATGCAGGAGCAGGGGCACAAATTGTACCATGTTAACATGATGAAACCTTACAATAATAGGGAGGCCTTTGTGCTCAGCATTTGCAGTAGATTGCAGGAGATCTGGTGACTGATCTCTTCAGTGAGGCTCGGACTGACACCTCAGTGGAAGGGGTAGCAATGTCCCAACAGCTGTCTCCTACCTAAGTTCATGAAATCCGAGCAGTGTTACAGGAGGTCGGGGACATGTTCACTGGGAAACCAGGGTGCACCTACCTGGTGCAGCACCAGCTGGATACAGGACCCCAAAGGCCTATTAGGCAGGCCCCTTACAGGGTGCCTGAGAGAGTCAAACATACTCTGAGGGAGGAGATACAGGAAATGATGGAACTAGGGGTATTTCAAGAGTCCAACAGTCCCTGGTGGTACTGGTTCCAAATAAGGATGGCAGCACTAGGTTCTGTGTGGGCTACAGGAAATTAAATAGTCGCACAGAGTCAAATGCTTATCCTATGCTTAGGACAGATGAGGCCCTAGAACAGCTGGGTGGGGCTAAGTATCTTACAACCATTGATCTTACCAAGGGTAACTGGCAGGTGCCCTTGACTCCCAGTGCTAAAGAGAAGTCAGCCTTTGTGACTCCTTTTGGCTTGTATGAGTTCACAAAGATGCCCTTGGGATGAAAAATGCCCCAGCAACTTTCCAGAGGCTGGTAGATCATATCCTATCAGGAGCAGGAAGGTTTTCCCTTGTTTACCTAGATGATATTGCCATCTATAGCCATTCCTGGCAAGAGCACTTTCAACATGTCAGGGAGGTGCTGGGTAGACTACAGGGGGCAGGGTTGACCATTAAGCTGAGCAAATGTCAGGTGGGTATAGCTGAGGTCTCCTACCTGGGACATAGAGTAGGGAGTGGTACAATCAGGCCAAAAGCTGCCAAAGTGGAAGCCATTCAAACATGACCTGTACCTGTTACCAAAAAGCAGGTGAGGGCATTCTTAGGGACAGCAGGGTACTAAAGAAAGTTCATCCCCAGTTATAGTACCATACCTGCTCCCTCACAAACTTGACAAGGAAGAACAGGTCAGATAAGGTAGTGTGGACCCCAGAATGTGAGCAGGCATTCCAGGAGCTTAAGGAAGCCTTGGGAGGACCCCTGTTTTAGCTAGTCCAGATTACAGTAAATAATTTAGTATGCAGGTGAATGCTTTGAACCATGGGGTGGGGGCTGTACTTAGCCAGATTTCTTCATAGGGAGAAGAGCACCCAGTGGTTTATCTCAGTCATAGGTTCCAACCCAGGGAGGAATGCTATGCAGCTGTAGAAAATGAATGTCTAGCCATAGTGTGGGCACTGCAGAAACTTCAGCCTTATCTGTATGGAAGAAAATTCACTGTAGTGACAGATCACAATCCTCTAACATGGTTAAACAAAGCCAGCCAGCAAAATGTCAAGTTGTTAAGATGGAGCCAAGGGTTGCAACCATATGATATGTCAGTGTAGCACTGCAGTGGGATTAGCAATGCCAATACAGATGGGCTCTCAAGACAGGGAATGGGGTAAGGTATACTCAGCTAGACCTAACCCTCTCAAGCAACATTTCTCAAGGGTCACTTCAAAAACTAGCTTGAGTTCTCCAGGGAGAGGGAGATGTCTGAGGATAGGTGAAGGCTGCCAGCCTAGCCAGATAGAATTTTGTAAATAATTCTGTCATTTGTAAATATTAATGTAAGTCACAGGCTTGTTCTCTTAAATGTGAAAAGACTGCATTGGATACTGAACTGCAAAAATGTAACAACAGTGCACTCTGCTGTAAGAAAGCTAAGTCAAGCATTTTATGACTGTCATTGATGTCAAAATTCAGAGCCTATATGTCTAGAGGGAGGCATCCTGCCTATTGTTTATAGATCAGAGTTAATGGCTAGAATTTGCATGTATAAATGTCCTTTATTGCTCTAGTTTCTGACCAGGTGTAAATGATGTAAATGTGGTTTCTGATAGTCTGGGAACACCAGAGAAGTGTGAAGAATGATGTCATGTGAAGCAGCTCTGTGTTATCAATTTAAAGAGAGAGAATGAGAGAATGAGCATCTGTCTTGAGAACAGCCAACTCAGCACTGCCTGTGTCTAGATGTAAGTAGGATCTTAGACTTTAGTGTTTCTCTTAGAAATAGCTAGGAATTAGGAAGATTAGAATAAGTGTTTTTCTGTGATGTCAGAACTTTTTCTACTGTATTATTTTAAACATTTCTCTGTGATCTCTGAACTCTTGACTAGCACTGTGTAGTAAGAAGTATTGTCTTGTGTTTTTTATTTATTATTAAATATTTTTAAACCTTTCAACTGTGGCTGTTTTGTGTAGAGATAATTTAAGCTCTAAGAGTACATTGCATGTACATAGTGATAGTGCACCAAGTCACTCCAAATAACTCTTGACTGTTAGGTTGCACTTATCATTTGGGCAATAATATTGCACAATAATAATTGGACACCCTTTTAATGACCTTTGAGAAGCTGATAAATATTAGCTGGGTGGTGGCAGTGATTTCTACCATATAGTCAGGGTAAACGAGGCACAGCTGGAGAACCTGTGCCAGCCTTCCCCAGGAGTGACTGTGTGGTTGTATAAACTTTTATCTCAAATTGTGTGTGTGTGTCAGCTACTTGGGCAGGGACACAAAGCACTAGTTGGACAGAGAGCATGCTGGAGGTTTTAGCTTGCCCACTAGGCTGAGATCTGGACCCTAAAGCTGTGCCAGTGGGAAGTATTATTGGGGACCTGGAGAAAAAAGGAGAAAACATCCCCAGACTGACTGTGATCTCTGTGTGCTCTTAAGGGAAATTGTACTTTACTGTGTGTGTATTTATTATGTTTTCCCTATATGGACACGGTTCACTGGTGTTAGCAGTGAGGATTGAGTCTCCTTGATTGCTGGGCCAGTGGATGGGCGTCACAACAGTTTTCAGACTGTGCTGCATCTATAACCCTGAGAATTCTCCTGGAGTTGCTTTCTGAATGTGTCTGTGCATCCATGATGGCCCTAAACATACATTGAGTGACACTTGATGAGACACCTCCAACAGGTTGGTTAGGGTCAGCAGGTATCCTCCGAGCACCCCTATCAATCCACTTGTGTGGCACCTCGCTATGGCCAGTGTCAATAGTCACTAAAGCAGCAGTGGTAGCCAAACTTCCCTGGTCAATGTCCTTACCCTTCAACTGTCCAATATCTAGGGCCTTGGTGGACTACTGGGTATTCGTAGGCATACTGGCTGTGTCCACTAATATTGGGGGGGGTCACTGGATGTCAACATCTGTGTCAGAATTAGCCTCTGCAACCCCCAGCTGTGCCTCATTTTGGCCACTATCATCCTCAGAGTCTGATGACAAACTGACATCAGGTGGCATAGGGGACACAGACCAACTTCCATGTTCTCCTGTGATAAAAGGAAGGAAAACAAGAATACATTAATACCTGCACTACTATGCTGCAATATATGTTAAGCAATTTAGATTGCTGTCACTGTTATAGAAAGTCATACTTTTGAACCTCTTGGGGCAAGGAATGTGGACAAAGCCATGAGTACTGGATGGGCAAAGGCTCATGAATAAGTATCATTGTGACATATTGCCCTTACAAACCTATAATGGTGATATAATAGCAGATATTGCTTGACCATGACATTAATGAGTGGTATGCATTTTTAATATGAGATCTGCAATTACTTTATATCTGCGCTCTATAATGACCTGTCAATAGCTTACAGCTCAATCACTAAAAATGGGCCAAGGGTATGAGTCACACATCTGGGCATTCTGCAAATATCAGTACATTCGACAAGTATGCAGACAGTACAACAATCCATACAGCAGGACTGAGATGACACCTTAGCAGATATGTCTGAACATTTCTACATTACTGACAAATATATTCTGCTTACCAATTGTAAGAGGCCTAGATCTCTGGATTCCTGATGGCCCTGAAAAAAGTTTGGAACAGGTAATGGCAACAGCAATACATTTAACAGTATAACAGGGGGTAATACTTTCAATAATTTATATCTACAGTACAATAACTGAAATGGTAACAAGAATGTAGCTGACAATCTCTAAATGACCTGAAAACTGCAGCTAATTTAGATACGCTCACCAAAAAAGCTATCTGCCACACATTAAAACTATAAACACTGTTAAACAATAAATGCAACAGTAATCTACTGATGATCTAACAAAGCCTACATGGAAGCTCCTCCTGAGATGCAGAAGTGGCACCCATGTCCAGAACATACTGGCTGATGAACTGCTGGGAGCTTTTCTGAGTGGCAATATTTGCCAGGAATTCCTTGGTGGCAGAGAGGGGTTGTTCTGCTGCAGGCCCACCACTGGTGACCTGACAATCACGTCCCACTTCAGCATCATGCCTCCTTGCAGCATAAATCATGTCCATGGCTCTGTGTCACACCTGCTCATAGGTGTGATTTTAATGACCAGCACCATTTATATTTTGGTCCATTTCATCCCAAAGAGCTGCACATTGCATCATATTGGCCTGACCCCCAGACATAAGGACTACATGATGTTGTCTTAAAGCTATAATGATGAGGTCATTCTGTAGTGTTGGCCCTATGTCTACCCATTGTTTATGGCTTTGTCCAGATGTATTGCTCTGCCAAGTTGACAAGTTTGTTCCTATTACTGAATTAATATTTTCTCAGACTTGCTGAGCCATTTTGTGTGATGTGCAACATTGAACAAACACACTTTATTGAGAACATGTGATAGTTACTAGTGATAATTTAGAATACATCTGCTAATTAACTGACTCTGTGGCTTAATGGGTTAATGCATTGTTGATGAAGTCTGATGGTGCTGGGTTCAAATTAGGATGTTAGCATAACTATTACAAGTGTGTATTATATTTTGACATACATTCACTGATACTACTGCTGCTTAATATTGCTTAGATGGTGTGTATCACTCATCATCACACAATATTTCTTTAAAGAAAAGAAATGGGGAAATAGGAAAGTGGTAAAATGGGGAGCAGGCAGGGGAAAAACAAAGTGAAAGGAAGGCAGGAATGTACAAATAGGGTGTAAGCAACAACCATAGCTATCCATTTCTTCAACAGTAACAACTGGACACATGTACAGATTTTTAGCTGTATTTGGACTGTCACTTCCAAAGAGATAGGTGACAACAACAAAATTGCATTGTGAAGTCAATTAGACTAAATTAGGTTTGTCAAGTAGATGTGTGAAATGGGGAGCTATGTATGGAAGCCTACTTCACTTGATTGAAAGCTCACTAGACTGAAACTCATTTGAAGAAGCACATGACTGAAATCTCACAACTGAAAGCTCACTTGACTGAAACTCATTTCACTGAAAAGTATATGCTCTTTTCCCAATTGTAGTGCGATCCTGGAGTTAGTATATATAGTAAGGGGGTCTGGAGGGTCCCCATCTATTTTATACATTTCAAACCATATACATGGATACTTACAACAATAATGAATAACCCTTTTTAGAACACAATATATACCCAAACCCTGTGCGGGGCTATGCCCTCCCACACCCCCCAATGTGGGGGGTTGTGCCCCCCATACCCCCCTTACTATATATACTAACTCCAGGATCGGACTATAATGGGGAAAAGGGCATATACCTTTCAACAAAATGAGTTTCAGTCAAGTGAGCTTTCAGTGAAGTGAGCTTTCAGTCAAGTGTGTGCTGTGAAATGAGTTTCAGTCTATGAGCTTTCAATCAAGTGATGCAGACGCATGTATGGGATGATATTATTTTTGGGGGGAGGACAGTTGTCCTTTTTCTTTCTTTTTTTTGTTTATAATGAAGAGATTGGAATGTTGGGGAAGGGAAATAGGCAAGTCTGGGGCAGGCAAGTTGGGAAGGTGAGAAAGCATCTGCAGACAAACAAGACATGCAAGACAAAGACAGGATCAGTGAAGGATACAAGAAGGGGGGGTGAATACTTTCCTTGGGGTGGGAGTGGGGGAATTGATGTCTTATGGACATCAGCATGGTAACAGTGTGACTCAAGTCCTCACCCATTGGACTGTTGGCACTGTTCAGGCACTGCACCATTGGCTGCAGTAGCCAACGTCTGCACCTGTGGCCAGTCTGACGTACAAGGATGGAAAGCATGTTCTCCATCCAGCATATGTGTGTGCCCACAGTGTGGTAAATCCTACACACCACATCTGGCAACTCTGCACAGATGATGTGTGCACCCTTTCTGCCTCTGCTCCCAGAGAGAACCACAGGCCTGACCCCTGGGACAGTACTACCTGAGGGTCCAGGTAGGGCAGGGGCAGCAGGGGGGTGCTGGCCCTTGGTGCTATAGCCAGTGGAGTGAGTGTAGGTGGATCAACAGCAACTGACCTACCCTGCTGTGCTGTAGTAATAATGTCAAGAAAAAGCAAAAGCAAAAATGAAATTAAATATAAAAGAAATTGAATCAAAGATTAAAAAAAACAATAATAAAACATTATAAAAAGTATTAAATAATAATATTACAAACAGCATGATAAAAACATGGGAAAGTATTTAATAACAACACAAGATAAAATTATGCATAATAAATAATACATAGCAATAAAAAATAATATAATAAGGACAAATATGATTAAATAAATATAATAATAATCACAAAAAATCATAATAAAAATAAATAATCCAAAATAACAAAAAAAAACTGTTTCCTGCCTTTCCTGGAACTAGTGTAGTCCAGATACAGATTTGCTGTATCCAGGACTGTTTGTAAGCTTCTGAGCAGTGCCAAAAAGGCTACTCTTCAATTTTTCCCTTAGATCTGCTAGTTCTCTCCTCTCCTGCACTTTTACTAGCTTATTAGTCTAGCACTTTACCAGACTTCTTGTAGCAATTATTATAGCACACAAAAGTGCTACCAGCACTAAATGTTCTACAAGGAAAACAGCTCCAGTATTTAATATTAATGACCACCCCTCCAGGCATGTCTAAAGATCATTTCCCTGTGTTTTCTCCTATTAAAGTGGTGAGCTTGGGCATCCTGAGGCAATGTAGCAACTGCCTCATGTACACTGACAACCCTCTCCTCTTACCTCCCAACACTCAGACTTGGAAGAGATGCACTCATATATCCAAACAGGAAGACACACACTCTCCAGCCAAAACTGGAATAGTTGGTCAAGAGGAGAAGGTCAACACTTGCACCACATCACATGGAACACATAGCCCTCCAGAACACACACCAGCACTGCCTTCACATAAAACACAAATCACACACCCACCTTCACTGAGGATCTCAATAAAAATCTACCCAAACAGCAGAGACGTCCAAGGCAGAAACGCACATGACCACCACAACACAACACTAATCATGAGACATGTAACTCTCCTAAACAGTGTGCCACTCAACTAAAGCCCCTAAGGCAAAACAGCATGCCCAACACACTAGTCATAGGTGACTCGATAGTGAGGCACACTGATGTCCCATTCACTAGGTTGAATAAAGAGAAAGTAGCAGTCAGGTGCCTGTCAGGTGCCAGAATCTGCCACATAATGCACACAGTCAGGTCCCTCAACAACAGGTATAAATATGGCTCTGTCATTGTACATGTGGGTATGAATGACCTGAGATGTACCTCCCTGGAGTACATGAAAAGAGATATGGAGGAGCTCTTGAATTATGTAGCCCAGGCGGGTATGACCCTAGCCCTGAGCTGCCTCCTACCATCACCCAGAATGATACCACAGTACAAGCAGAAAATGATTGATTTTAACAATTGGCTAAGTTTCTGGTTTCATTCTAAGGGGATCCAGTATCTGTCTGCCTGGGATGACATGACTGACAGACCATGCTTTGCCAGAGATGGCCTGCATCTGTCACCCTTGGGCTTCTGTATACTGGCCAAGGCTCTTGCCACCCCTATAGTGCCTTTTTTAGGCAGTGTTCCAAAGACCAAATCACCACTGTAACAGCTACAAACAAATGCAATCTGAGGGTCATGCTGCTCAATGCTAGAAGTCTAAATCTCAAAATGCACTTGCTCAAAGTACTCCTTAAAATGGAGAAGATCGACATTTGTGTTGTAACAGAGACCTGGTTCAAGACAGCAGAAAGCACCCCTGCACTACCAGGCTATAACTCATTCTACACCTTACAGCCCCAGAGCTTGGACCAAAGGTGGTGGTGTTTCCATATTCATAAAGGATGCGCACACCTCCAGACTGGTAGCCCAACATAACACATCCAAGATACTTCAGGTGCAGCTAACATTGGGTAAGACAGCGATTCAGGACATAGCCTGCTATAGGTCCCCAACCATGACCCAAGACTCACACTCCATGTTCCTAAGCACCCTGGAGAATATTAGGGTCCAACCTCACACTCTCATACTGGGCAACTTCAACAACCTTCCATTAACTGTGAAAACTACTCATGTACCAATACACTTGCCCAACGTTTCCTGGAATTCATTAATTCCAATGCCCTGGACCAGCTCATTCTTACCCCCACTAGAGGTAGCAGCATCCTTGACCTGGTCATTACTAACATGGGCGACTGTTGTTCTATACCAATAGTCAACTCCTCCCTGGTTAGATTTGACCACAAATATTAATCACTTTGGAAATCCACACCCCCCCCCCCAACAAAGGTAACCATCATGAAAAACTTCTCCAAAGCTAAGTTTGGACTACTAAAAACAGAGGAGGCTAATTTCACGGCACCCATGCAATAGGAGAACAGCTGCATGACCACCGAATCATACACTAATGCCCTGTATGGACACATACACAAATGCATGGATCTCACCATACTCAATAGAACCAAGACACTCTCCTCCAAAAAAAGGAAGCCAATCTGGTGGTCCCCTGCTATAAACAAACTCTACAACAGAAGGAGGAAACTGATGCAAAATAAGGTCAAGTCCCAAGACTGGAAACACTCCCTTATCAGCCTCAACAAAAAGTTGAGATCCCTCATCAAATCCTCTAAAGCTAGCTATGAAAACAGAATTGCAGCAGATAGTAAAGACAACCGCAAGGCCTTCTATAGTTATGTAGATTCTCCACGACAATACCCATATTTGCTCTAGCTATTACACAATGGCACCTTCTATACTGAGCCAACAGATATTGCCAATATACTGGCTGACAGATTCAGTG
This sequence comes from Protopterus annectens, assembly GCF_019279795.1. Classification (NCBI taxonomy): domain Eukaryota; kingdom Metazoa; phylum Chordata; order Ceratodontiformes; family Protopteridae; genus Protopterus; species Protopterus annectens. The sequence goes on from NC_056735.1 coordinate 1,274,261,532, forward strand.
CCAACTTTACCCCCCCCAAAGGACCAATCACAATACCAGTAGATTGCCAGGCACCCAGTATTACTGCTGAACAGGTTAAAATAGCACTGTCCAAGGCCAAGAATACAGCTTCTGTGGTACCTGACAATATCCCTGACTGTGCTCTACATGAACTACAGAGTGAACTGGCATCTCACCTGCATGCTCTGTTCAATCACAGCCTCACCTCAGGCTTTGCCCTATAGAATGTTGCACTGCTACAGTCATCCCTTTCCACATAGGAGGAGCAACAACAGACCCTGGCAACAATCACCCCATTATCCTGACTTGCCTGATATGCAAAGCTATGGAACGCATTATCATGCACCTAATAAACAAGGATATAGGGAATCTCCATACTCCAGATTGGTTTTGTGAAGGGTAGATCATGCCTGCTCAACCTGGTTGACTTCTTTCAGTCAGTCACTAGAGCTGTGGATGAAGGCAAGGTGGTTCATACAGCCTACCTTGATCTGACCAAGGCCTTTGATACCATTCTCCACTCAGGAATCATAGAAAAACTCACTAAGCTAGGCATCGACCCCTATATCACTAGGTTGGTTGCAAACTGACTCACAAATAGAACCCACAGTTTGAAAGTAGCTGACTCCGTGTCACACTGCCGAACAGTCACGAGTGAAGTCCCACAGGCTTCAGTCCTGGGTCCTCTCCTGTTTGGTATCTACTTCTCTGAAGTCCAGGCCAACATGAATGGACTCTGCCTGACAAAGTCCACAGACGATTGCAAGTTGGGAGTCATTACTAACTCCCCAAGTGATGTTGACTTCCTACAGAAAGGCCTCACTGAGACCAACTACTGGTGTCAGAAGTATGGCCTTAAGCTCAATGCCAAAAAATATGTCGTCATACCCTTTGGGAAAAACCTGGTTCCCATGAATTACCACATCAGTGGTAGTCCATTGAACACAGAAGGCATCATAAGAGAGCTGGGAACACAGGTTGACAGAAACCTCTCTTTTGACCACCACATTGTCACTGTGGTCAGAAAGTCCTTCTATGTGGCACATATCATTACGAAGGGTTTTGCATCCAGGAAGAAAGAGGTTATTGTCTCCCTCTACTCTTCCCTCATTAGGCCAATCATCGAGTGCAATGCCCCATTTGGTATGTACCTCACTAGACACCTGCAACAACTGGAGAGGCTGCAAAAGTACCTCACAAAGATGATCCTAGGCCTTAAACACTTATCCTATATGGACAAACTCAAAAAACTCAAAACTCCAACTATTCTCTGTCTCATATCGCCTACTTAGAGGCGATCTCTGCTTCACTTACAAAGCCATGTCTGACCCAATCCCTCCACACTACATGGTCCAGAGACCTCAACCTTATTACCACAATCAACAGAACAAGCTGGATAGACAGGTTCATAACCCAGAGACTGCCCATGCTATGGAATAGACTTCCCATACATGTCAAGCAGAGCACCTCACTAGCTCTCTTCAAGAGACATCTTGATGAGTGGATGGGAAATAGAAAATTCACCCAGGATATCACTCCAGTCGCTCTACTTGACAGAGGCACTGGGAATTAGGGTCGGGTGGCACAATGTCAGGGTAATCTTATGGACTAGGCTTGTAAAGGCTCCAGGGCCATTAGCCTAGTACACACCTATGAGCCAAGCTTTCTAAAATTACTTTATTGTATTCTGTTACGGTCTACAACTGCTAAGAATTTTGTTTATTAATTGGATGACATGTACAGTAATTATATTTGACAGCAGGTCATTCAAGCCACAGGTCTGGAGGTCTGCATTTCAAATTGTATAATGATGATAATGTAACAGTACTGTACTTTTTATTGATGAAAACCTAACACAGTACTGTAGTCAGATGATTTTTAACATTGGAGAGTGTGGTATTAGAACCCACGACAGTGACTACTGTAATACTGTACTTTTCCATTGGAATGCAACATAATGCAAACACTCTTTCATTTTACAGTTTATAGACTCATGGTCACTGTTATCTGAGAATGTGCAACTGTTGCTTTGTGTTACAGACCACACCTCTCACCTTTTAGAGCAGGACGTATTGACATATCCTAAAATAATGGGTGTAAAAGGACCCATAACTAGGAACATATTTCAAATATTGCTCTTACACACATGGGTAGTTGCATAGGATTTGTGTCAGCATAACATTTTTGACTCAATATACATTTCTTGCCAGACAACCATGAATCATACAATGACCAGAGCAAAGCAGTTATTCTTAAATCTGGGCATTCAGCAGAAAGTTATGTCAGAGTAATACATGCATACTTGCTTTTACTGTTCAGATATGCATTTCCAAATTCCTAAAAATGTATGATATAGCAACTAATCCATCTATAGCTGTTAAGGCTGCAATAACATTGATTTATGTAATTATTCTAAACTTATCACATGCTTCTCTCATCCTAGCTAATTGCCTACCATGGGACCTCACATTCAACACCCTCTCTTCTGCTGCTGTGGAAAAGGGAAAACGAAAATGCATTATGAATACCAGTGTTTACAATAATCAGCTTGAGTATTTGCAGGTAATACATGTAAGGCATACTAACACATCACCAGGATGTTCCCCACCTGGGAATCCCTGATCCACTGATCAAGAGTATCCCTTTTTCTACTAAGGAATTTGTCATAGTGGTGATGACATTGTTCACCAGTGTGGGGGATACCAGTTGCACTGGTAAGAGCCATTGCCAAATTATCTCACACTTCAGATTTGTATTGGGAGCTGGCATAGTCTTCCTGCAACAGGCTTAGGTCATGATCCCTAACCAGGAGCCCAAAAACAACCTTGGACTCCTGGACATCCCAGTGCTGTGCTATAAATCACATACCCTCTCTGATGCCAAACATTGCTGCCCAAGTTAAAGCTCAATGTATAAAGTGCAATTCCCACAAATGTACCATTAAATACCATGCTTTCCCACCAATTGCACTTACTGAGAGTGGGCACTGTCTGCATTTTGATACATTTAAAAAGGGTGAGCACCACTTAGCATCATGCAAACCAATATTCACATGATGCTAAGTGGAGCTCACCTTATTCAAATATATCAGCAAAAACTGTCAACAATACAATTCCTTGGTTATTTTCTTACAGTATCATATTATTTGGATAAGCTGCAATGTCACAACTGTATAAGAAAAGTTTGCATATCCTGGACTAGAAGGCAGAGCAATCTGTACTCCAGTCCAACACTCAACACAAAGAGAAACAGGAACACCTGAAGGAAAACATCAAACAAATCCACAGCACCACAGCAAAGTATTATCCAAAAAGAAGACTTTGACCATCACAACAATGAGCAGCAAAAAGCAGCATAATAAAAACACCACCACAGCAGCTTTAGTTTGTTTTATAGGTTCATAGGTTCATACTAGGCTATCTGCCCTAGGGCATTTATAAGCCTAGCCAGAGTGTGTTTGGCTTTCGCCACCCATTTTAAATTAATTTTGCTATGCCCTTTTTCGAGGTTAGTATACTGTGCCTCTGTCTAACAGTGACACAGAAGTGATACCCGGGGTAAACCTACGATCTCCCATCCACTCATCAAGATTCCTCTTGAAGAGAGTCAATGAGGGACTCTGCCTAACCTGGACTGGGATTTTATTGCTGCTTTTTGCTGCTCATTGCTGGGGTAGTTGAAGTCTTCTTTTTGGACTCAACACATCACTATAGGATTAGTTACATGATCGATGTATTTTAGTATTCATTGTTTACTTGATGGTATGGGTGTAGCTCTGTGCTGCTTACCAAGTTTGCAGAATGCACAGCGTTGTCCAATAATACTAATTGAAAGCATCCAGTTTCTATTTTTGGATGTCTGGGTCATGTCTGATACATGGGTGGTCCAGCTGCACATACAGGGTCTATATTATATCATCGAACGCTTAAAAAAGTGAACGCTGATTGATCGACCTAATTTAAGCGAAAGCTTGCAATCTCGAACTGTCAGATCAGCGATTTTTTTCCCTGGGAAAAAAATCGCTGATCCAAAACACATACACACAACACAAGCACACCAAACAAACAGAAATCCACACACATACACCTAAAATCTGATACCTAACCCTACACTAAACTATGCACACAACACTAACTACCCACTTACCTTAACCCAAACCCTAACCCTAAGGTCAGTCACTATCGCACACTCACCTCACCCGCTCCCTAACCCTAACTCACTTAATTCCACCCTAACCCTCATATCCACTCAATCGCACACACACCTAACCCGAGCCCTAACCCTAACTCACCTAAATCACCCTAACACTCACATCCACACAATCACACACTTACCTGAATCCGACCGGTAACTTTCCACCATAACATTGAAAATACAGAAGCAACAGAAATGGACAACCAAATTCTTTCCCTAGGAAAAAAATTGAGTTTCTGCTGCTTCGATATTTTGTAGTTTCGCGAAAATAAGTTCAATCAATCAGCGTTAGCTTTTCTAAGCGTTTGAGGATATAATATAGACCCTGCATACGGGATAAGCATCACCAAGCACTGCAGCGCATTGTGTAAACATGAGAAAAAAGGGGGAAAAGCCAAACATAACAGATATAACTATTTCTGGCAGGATTTCCAGGGTTTTGGCTTATATTTGTGTGGTGTTCCTCATAAACATTGTGGTTTTGACATAATCATTCCATATGGATGTAAGTAAATAATGACAGGAGTTTTCATTTTGGACATAATACTCTTTAGAAGATGTGTGTTAATACATCTCAGTTTATTATGTCAGCTTTCTAAATGTATAGGTCCCTATTTCTTGGGCTTTGCCCCACTGCATTTACTAGCTTTGTAAAGATTTCTTGATCCAGGAGGTTGAGAGGTATTGGGGCAGACCATCGGCACTCTCATATACATGGAGTCATTATCCATGTTGTTCTATGAGCTTTTGCAGCCAACACTACTGGGATGCACCACAAAACTCACCATGTATCATTAATATGAATTGTGTGTTGCTGAGAGCACTTCATGGCTGTGTACATGGATCCACTCTGTGTAGGCTCTACATGGAGCCTCCACAGAATTTATTGAATCTTGCCGTATGTTTTTCATATTCCTTCCAGCTTTTATCCCTGTTATGCATAAGAATTCTGATATTGCTGAAAGCCAGATTGCATGGATTATATCTATATAACTATGGATACAAATTTTGTTAACATTCCCAGCATTGTGTGATATTAATTAAGGGGTTGTACAGTGGGGGTTCATTGACCACTTCAGCCAAGGTTTTAGAGTTTGCATTTTTTGCTACTGTTATGAAAGCAGCTCACTGAAGTGTCTCATGTCCATCTTAAAATGTAAATATTGTAACAGTGTATACTGAGAAAGGGTCATGACAGTATAATCTACTGAATGCAGATATTATCACAGTCCTATACGCATATCATCAGCCAAAAGCCCTGTGAATTATTATCTGTTCAAATACCATAACCAAAGCATCTTAGCCTCATCTACACTTAAAAGAAATAAAAAATGAAGCTTCACACACTACACACTGCACACACACACACACACACACACACACACACACACACACACACACACACACACACACACACACACACACACACACAAATACATACTCATATCTCCTCCATCTAAGTTAGACTCTAGGAAATGAAATTTAAAATAAATGGAATTGCTTGGCTCTATGGCACAGAGGGCTGACTATGACACAAACAACCCATGCTTGACCGAAGATGCCAGGCAGGGTAGTATGGGAGTAAGTGCCTGATATCAGCTCACCCATACTAAAATGGCATTTGTAGGTGTGCAGCATGGCAAGAGGTTGAGGATCACTGCAAGCTGTCACAGAATAATATCCCTTTTGATGGTTCCCAAGATGGAGAGGCAATATGAACCCCCTAGGGTTAAAACAACATGACTGTATTATACTCCAGCCATTATAACTGACATAAGATTCCATCCTCCAAAACCACAACAAACAGACACATTTGATATAAATTCCTCCCAGCAAACAACATCAGATAAGCACAGCTGGAAGTTTATTCTCTATCCCCCAACACCAATAGAGAGAAACATTTTCAAAAGCAGTTCCCCCACCAAAACACACACACACACACACACACACACACACACACACACACACACACACACACACACACATACACACACACACACACACACACACACACACACACACACACACACACACACACACACACACACAAACACACAACAGACTGCGATATACTGAAAAAATGACCAGTCCAACACACAATAACATAGGCACATGCTAAAAGGCAGAAAGGCAGTCCCACCAACTCATAACAAAAAGAAGAAACACTGTCAACATCAGAACCCCTCCTGACTCCGTACAGCACAATGAAACAGTCTGAAATGGATCTATCCCACAGATTAAACTGGGAGGCAAATGTTAAATCGGCAATGTCTACCCCCACCTCAAGTTCCTAGCTTCTGTAGAAAGGCCTGTAGGTCATGCTTCCATCAATCATATATTACTCCATCATGTGTGTAGCACTGTGGCAGTGCACTTCATAACCTAGTAACAACTTCTCCTGTACTCCCAGTCCCACTCAGCATTCAGTTATTGATATTTCCCATACAACTTTAAAAACACAATTAGAACAGCAGAAATGTTATCTAAAAAGTTCCCAAGCATGTACAAGCAGGGTCTTCTCAATACTTAATGTAACTATTGTAGATGTGCTCATCATAAGCACGTGTTTCCTCTTTAATCCGCTTCCTTTGTTTATAATCAACATATTCCATAGTATAATGAGCACTGCACTGGTGAGTTATTGTACAATATTGAGGATGACAGCGTGACAATGATGCTGATGAGCCAAGTACTGGTAAATGTCTCTGAATCACACTTTTTATGCAATGTACAATGGAACAAGGATGCACTACAAGGTTTGCGTGTGCGGTCATACACGGAATGAATGGCTGCAAAGTGCAATGTGGGTTCTATGGGCTACACATAACAGCATGCCATTCACACCCAAACACCACCCTGCCATACCATGTATTTATATGCCATAATATGGTGACATTGCACACTGTCACATTAAGCTGCTGCCCTTTGTTGTACATCATGTGATAGGCACTATCTGCATTGATGTGAATGTGCTGCCATATTCCTCTACACTGTGATCTGTAAATTAGCAATGGCTTCTCAGAGCACTGAGTGTGGCAGAGCTCACAGGTGGTACTCCAAAGAATCCAGGATATTTGTTACAGACACCTAGAGGAAGGAAGACGTCCTGCAGGCAGTAACAACTGGGATGCTTGTTTAGTCCTTTCTCATTCACAAAATGATGTAGCTATGAACATGCATATGAAAGAATGTGCCCTTGGGGTAAGCACTGAATATTCCTAAATCTGCAGCTGTGCATATAGCTGCAAAAAGAGAGGATATGGGAGAAATGCAACACCCTTAATGGGTGCCTGCTTGAGAATCTACAATCATCTGGTAGTTGCCAGTGAACAAAGATTGTCTCAATTGATTATAGTAGGGATGATGACTGGTAGACAATGATAGAAAAACGTTTACAAAACAAAAGAAAAAATAAAAGAAAATCAAACACAGCCAGCCAGTAAGAAATCATCATTGTAGGCAAAACAGACCTCTTTGTAAATAACCAAAAGGAATACAAGTAAACAAAATGATAGATATGTCTAACATATTTGAACATAACTTTCAATAAATTAATAAATAGCACCTCAAGCTTGCCTGATATGATTAGAAATATAAAAATTATCTTAGATATACAGTACAAAATCCTGTATGATATTGTTTGTTCATGAAAACCATCAAATTTGACTCTAAGTAGAAGGGTTAGCGAAGTCTGCCACTAAGTCTTACCAAAGGTCTGTAGTTGTTAAAATATTAAAGGAAATCAGAATAAAGACTGACAGTGAAGAAGAATCTTCCCAAAAGACTTCTTTTAAAATAATGCATGGACTCAGTATGGAAACTGACAAGGAACAGCTGACTGTTAAGAATCCACAAAACAAAGCATGTGTAGAAACTCAGAAAGAAACGGTGAGTTCTCATACTGAAAGATGAGGGGAAAGAGGAACCTGAAATTAATTTAAAGCTTACCCCTGCTATTTTACAGCAGCAAGACAGTCAGAAGCATGCACAGGAATTTGAACTTATGGAAATTAAAAATACTGAAAGAAAGAAGGGACTCTACCATTATCCATGGTGGAAGAAATTTTCACGAGTTGTGTTTTATAGGAATTAAAGAGATGATGAGGAAAAACTTGCACCAGAACTTGTAGGGAAAGAGGAAACTGCCTGCACTTCATTCCAGAATTCTGAGGAGAGTATTGCTGCATCGGCTGACCTACAGACAAGCCATGCCAGTTTTAACAATGCTCAGTAGGAAGAAAATACACTAAGTAAAGCTAGAGAGAGATTATAGCCAGAGCTGAAGGCGAAACAAGGAAAAAGATCAACTCCACTTCATACTTATACTTTGAACTAAATTTAATCTGCTGCAGAGAGTAACTAAAGACAAGGAACAGATATTTGACAGTGCCAGTTATTAGTTCCAAGATCTTTTAGAATACATATTGGAAATAGCCACAGCAACATTTTGTATGGTCATGTAGAAATGGAATGGATAAGAGACATTTTAGTCAGATTTTACTGGCCTGGTGATATGAAAGAAATATGGAACTTTTGTGCAGTTTGTCCAGAGATCCAAAGAACATCTCCAAATCTCAGGTTTAAAAACCCTATGATACTCTTTCCCATCACAAATGAATGATAGCAATCAACATTTTGGGTCTAGTCATAAAATCACATGTGGGCCACCCTAATATTGCAGCAGTTCTTCATTATTTAGCAACATTTTCTGAGGAAATACCCCAATTATGAATGCAAGGTACACAGCAAAAGAACAAACTTACTCTTTTTTTAGGGTAGGAATCCTATGTGAAAGTGTTACTGACCAAAGCACTCCATTCATATCCAGAGTAATGCATGAACTCTTTCATTTTTGTAAAGTGTGTTATCACCTATGAACATCTGCATACCACCCTCAAACAGTTGGCCTTGTGAAACCATTTAATAAACTTTGAAATCTATGCTAAGAAAGGTAATAGAAGTGGTTGGGAGAAACTGTGGCCAACTGATAAAGTGGATAATAAGAATGCTGATATAAGTTTGTTCAAAGAAACAGAAAAAAATAAAGGGAAAGCTATAGAACTTTAAAAGGGCAAACTGGAGTAAATTAGTGGAAAAAGGATATGTCCCTTCCAGGACAGGGCTTTTTAAAGCAGAAATAAGAATATTAGTCCTAAAAGAAATGTAAAGGGATATCTCTGTACATGCTTTATACATATAGCCAAACATTTTAAAGGTTTTTCAGAGAAAAGAACTGGAATTATTTATCTCACTTACAAAAAACTGTAAGATAAAATATATTAATAAGCTACCATATAATAGGAGCATCTACTTTGGACATGAGTGATTATAATTATCTGAATTCTATTAACAGCATTACTGAAGTTATACCCTGTGTTTGAATGAGCCATCTGGGATTTTTCATTGTACTTTCTACGTACTGAAAAATTATTTCATGTCTTGCATGTTTGAAAAAGAAGACATCATTGTTATATGAAACATTTTTTGGAGGCAATATGTCTAGATACCGAGCAGAATGATATGCATCCCCATAGTGATAATCTCATTTTGGTAATTTCTCAGGGCAAAGACAGAATAGTTGGTGTAATTCATGGCCATATTCAAATATTACAAAATAAAAGTAGTATTTATTTAAATACATGCTCCAGACAACTATATAACTCACTTAGCATATATTATTAATAAGGAATGGAGGAGTTGCTATAAAAGAGTTTGGGTGGTATTCATAGTCCAGGGCAGTGCAAGTGCGTAGCATGCATTTGTGTACAGCAGCACTACACGGATATGAAGATAAGGTCAGTCTAATATAGTTGCATTGAAAATGGAAAAGCAAAGCAGTTTCTATAATCATGCCCATTTTTTCTAAATTTGTGAATTATACAAAGTTTGTCTTTACGTACGTGTGAAGTACTTAGCAGAATAGTAAATGGTATGTGCCTTGGCATACTGCAGGCAAGTGTGTCTGAACACAGGTATGCTGAAAGCATTATAGCAAAGCTGTGGACTGTGCAGCAGCTAAACTGTTTTTTTTTTGTTTTGTTTTTTTTTTTTTAAGTAAAGGGGTTAGAACAGTTTCAGACTACAATATCCTTTTGTAGATACCCTGATGGTTTCATTAAAGAATAGAATGGAGGTGATAGGAAAGATTGAAAAAGGGGAGATTAACAAAGAGGGGAGCACACAAGGGAAACATCAAGAGGGTTTCAGCTGCAGGAGGTGGGAGAAGATGGGCACTATGTTTTTGTTGGGAGATAGAGCCCCCTATTTTTCAAATGTTTTGGGGGTAAGAGGGTAGTGTGGGTGGAAAATAGGGAAGAGGTTGAAGGAGAAATGGTAAGGCAAGAAGGGCTGAGGAAGTCCCATCTGTATACCCAATCCACAGTGACTCAAACACGTCATCTGCTAGATGGTGTTGCAATGGTGGTTCCCGATGTTGAGGGTATAAGGACCTGTGTTGCTGTGGTGGTTGGCAACAAGAGGGCGAGCTTGTCTTCTACACACTGAAGAGAGACTTCAAATGGCATAAGTCTATTGTTCAATAACACTTCCAGTAATTCCTCAAACAAACTGAAGCTCCCATTCAATGAGGCTTATCAGGCTTCCACATGCCAGAGTGCCTGCAGGACCAACGCCTCCACTCCAGCCCTACAAGGACAACCCCAGATGATCAGAGGGTGATCCCTAGCCTAGAAGGTACATGCCTGGTCTGCTATTGAGGGATTTGGACCTGTATAAAAGAAAAATAAAATAAGGAGAAGCAAAACAACAGAGAAAAAAGAAATGTATAAGCAAAATAAAAAATAAAAGATAAAAAAGACAAAACAGAAAAAAAGCACAATAAATCCACACAATTCTGTTGTAATGCAAGGTCGCAAGTCAATAAAACTATTGAGAAAAATATCTTTACTAAAGTACAGTTGTGTATGGAAAATGCTTATGCTTACAGCTGTGGGTAGAAATTGAAGTGCTTATGTAACTTAGACAAATGTGTAAGAGTAGTGCTTGTGCATATTTGTAAGGAATTGAAATGGCTAGAGATTTTTTTTAAAGGTTTTGTGCTTCAATTTGATATTTTTCAAACACATTTTACAGTACACAGACATAACACATGAAAAAAATCACCAAGTACTGCAGTTAATCATAGTTAAAAATGACAGTTCACTTGATCTGTTCCTGTCTTCATTTGCATTTCTTTCAGCTGCAAAGATATAACAACAGTTGTTTGGATTATCACTGAAATCACTTTTAAAAACATTGCTCTACTGCTGTTTATGCTACCACAAATTATGTATAATAATTAGTATCTTCACCACACCTGCTACTCTTACCAGAATATTCCACCAGTCTCTTGGTTCTTCTGTTTTCCTGTTGGGAGTCATACTGGATCTCTTCCTCAGCTAGAAGTAAAAGAGAGAAGGACAATCTTGTTCACCTGTATTTGACTGTATTCCGCATATGCACATATGCCTTGCATTCCCTGTAATCATTTCTTTTGTCTTACCCTCTGATTGTAACTGTTGAATGCATACATGTGTGTAATAATTAAAATTCAGTATTTAAATATTCTTCTGCATTGTGTAGGCATTGAAGACGTATAACTGCAGGTCTGTCTTTGGTTTTAAAAAATGCATGTAACACTCTGGAAAACCTGAACTGCGAATGCTGAAATGTAACAATTTAATGAAGTGTGAATTTCCTTTTCAGCAGAACTTTGTTTAATGTACAGTAATGAAGTAAAAGAGCTTATTCTCTGAAAGGTTATGCTCTGCTCATTGAGTTATGTAACCCCCTCCCCCAACAGTCAGTTTGACTAGGGTGTGGTGAGTGTTATTTCAGCCATGTTGTAAGTGTAGCAAGAAATACCTACGGACAAACAATTAAATTCAGCAAATCCTTTTACCTATATCTAGTTATCTCTCACATGAACTATATTCTTGTAATAGTAAAACAATAGTTCTTACAGCTTTTTCAGTTTAATGCTACATAATTGATTACATCTGTTACTGCAAGTTTTATTTCAAGTCTGTATTACATGTTGCCAGTATTCATGATACTTAAACACTAATAATAATGCATGTATAGAGTTACCTGTACAGGTTACAGTATTCTTCACTCATATTTTCATTTATTACAGTAGTATCTTAGCTCATAGTATTTTCTCTTTGTCATGAACAGATGGATGTCTAATTACATAACTGGTATTTATGTTGTTTAATGCATTTCAGAATGTTACCTCAAGTACATATTTGAAGGTTATATCTTACTGTTGAAGTACATATACTTGTGCAATTTTTTCCACCCCTTGATATATATATATATATATATATATATATATATATATATATATATATATATATATGTGTGTGTGTGTGTGTGTGTGTAGATTAAAAATTGTACTTACTGTATAACTCACCTTCTGATCTACCCACTCAGCCAGGCTGGTCAGCACTATACTTTTACAAGTCGTCTTATCTGTGATGGTACTGCTAACGAGAGCAAGTTATACCTGTCACGGTTGACAGGTGGTCACCCAACTCCTGCCAATTATCAATTTTTTTACAACTACTGGTATAAGTGCATGCCTGGATCTTCTCTAGGTATGAGTCTTGCAGAAGGTAGAGCATGATTGAGGCCTCTTTCTTAGACCAGCCAGGAGCATGACCTCATGCCTTTACAGGTGTTGCCATTGTTCGAAGAGTCAGAACCAGAATGAGGAAAGTATGGTGAGGGCTGTATTAACCAGGGATAGACCCACTCCTTGTTGGGTGTGACATCACCTTGACCAAACCTTTTTACTAGCATGATCATTAGACCAGGTATTGATAACATTGACAGGTTAGGTGTAACCGAATCTGGTTTGTCTCACACTTTTTTTTTAAAGGGCAACACTTACCAGACCATACAGTTACTCACTGATTATTTCTAAGTTTATCTAAATTATTTGGGTGCTGCCAATAATATTTCTTCATAACACAAGGGCAGCAATATCCTAGACCTGGTCATTACCAACATGGGCAACCAGTGTTCCACACCAGAGGTCAATTCCTCGTTGGTCAGATCCGACCACAAGCAAATCACCCTAGACATTCACATCCCACTCCCACCCCCCCCCCATTTGGGAAACCATCGTAAAAAATGTCTCCACAGCCAACTTCACGCTTCTTAAAACAGAAGTGGCAAACTTCACAACACCCATGCTGACGGACAATAGAGATACGACTGCTGAATCCTATACAATTGCACTTTATAAGCACTTACACGAGTGCATGGCTCGTGCAATCCCTAATAGAACCAAGATGCTATCCTCCAAAAAAAGGAAGCCAATCTGGTGGTCCCCTGCTATAAACAAACTCTACAACAGAAGAAAGAAACTGTTGCAAAAAAGAGTAAAATCCCATGATTGGAGGAACTCCATGGTCAGCCTCAGTAAGAAGCTGAGATCCCTCATAAAATCCTCCAAAGCTAGTTACGAAAACAAAATCGCCACTGATTCTAAAGACAACCACAAAGCATTCTATAGCTATGTCAAGAATCTCAATGGCAACACTCAGATCTATACTGAGTTATAGCACAATGGCACTAAATATACAGAACCAACTGATATTGCCAACATCCTGGCAGATAGGTTTAGTGCTAACTTTACCCCTCTCTCATCCCCTAAAGGGCCCATCTCTGTACCGGAAGAATGCAAAGTGTCTGTAATCATGGCTGCACAGGTAAAAAACACACTCTCCAAAGCCAAGAACATAGCATCCATGGGACCTGACAACATCCCAGACTGCGTTCTACATGAACTACAGAACAAACAGGCACCCCACCTAAGTACCGTGTTCAATCATAGCCTCACCTCAGGCTTTGTGCCCACTGAATGGCGCACAGCAATGGTTATCCCACTCGACAAAGGGGGAGCCACCATGGACCCCAGGAATTACTGCCCCATTAGCCTGACGAGCCTGGTCTGCAAGGCTATGGAGCATATCATCATGGAACTTATAAACAATGACATTGGTAATCTCCAAACTCTAGACCCTATTCAGTTCGGGTTTGTAAAAGGCAGATCATGTCTCCTAAACCTGATAGACTTCTTTGAAACGGTCACCAAAGCCATAGATGAGGGTAGGGTGGTTCACACAGCCTATCTAAATCTTGCCAAGGCTTTTGACACCATCCCCCACTCTGGAATTATAGACAAACTCACTAAACTAGGTATAAATCCCTATGTCACAAGATGGGTTGCCAACTGGCTCACTGTGAAAGTAGCAGACTCTAAATCCAACTTCAGACCAGTGACAAGTGGAGTACCACAGGGCTCAGTCCTAGGTCCTCTCCTGTTTGGTATCTACTTCTCTGAAGTACATGCTAACACAGAAGGTCTTTGGCTAACAAAGTTTGCAGATGACTGAGAACTAGGAGCCATAATGAAAACTCCTAACGATGTGGACATCCTACAAAAGGGCCTCACTGAGACAGATGCCTGGTATCAAAACCATGGCCTCAAGCTCAATGCCAAAAAGTGCATTGTCATCCCTTTTGGTAAAAACTCTGTACCCATGAACTGCCACATAGGCAGCAGTCTACTTAACATCGAAAGTGTGATAAGAGACCTTGGAACACAGGTGGACAGTAGTCTCTCCTTTGATAATCACATCACCACAGTAGTCAGGAAATCCTTCTATGTGGCACACACCTCATCACAAAAGGTTTCTCATCCAGGAAAAAAGAGGTCATTGTTCCCCTCTACTCATCACTCATTAGACCCATTATAGAGTTCAATGCCCCTTTTGGTATGTACCTCACAAAACATCTACAGTAACTGGAAAGGCCACAGAAATACCTCACAAACAGGATTACTGGCCTCAAACAGATGCCCTATGTAGACCGTCTCAAAAAACTCCAGCTTTGCTCTGTCGCATATCGCCTACTCAGAGGCGATCTCTGCCTAACATACAAACTTATGTCAAACCCAGAACTGTTGGACAAGCTCCACGTAAAGAAATCCCAATCCCTCTGAGCTATACGCTCTAGGGACCTAAACATTGTCACCACAATAAACAGAACATGCTGGAGGGATACATTCCCTTCCCAGAAACTTCCCATACTCTGGAACAAACTACCTATCTATATCAAACAAAACTCCTCATTAGCACTCTTCAAGAAAAATCTTGATGATTGGATGGGAGATAGGAAATTTACCCCATGGATCACTTCTGTGGCTTTTCTTGACAGGGGCACAGGAAAATAATTTTCTTGGTTGGCAAAAGCCAGAGTACCATTTGGCTAGGCTTATATAGGCCCTAGGGCCAATAGCCTAGTACGTATCTATGAACCTATGTACATTTTTTTCTTATATCTGAATTTAGCAGCATTTGATTTAATGGATTGAAGTGAGACCTATTACTTTTTTAATCACTTTTTTAATAGGTAGTGGAAAAAGAAATATCAATATTAATATGAGGAAGTATTTCTATGATGTTTGTATATGCAATACTTGTTAGTATGTGACATACAGACTTGGATGGCTAGGAATTAACCTTCAGATTCATTACAACCTGACATTCAGATGACTGCATTTTGAATTTTACTAATATATCCCTATATTGACTATTTTTTGGCCAAGAAAATTGTGTTGGTGACAGGAATAGCAGGCAAGTGGTTTACAGTTTAACTGATGATGTCAAGCAGACAGTACTTTGGCAAGTGTCTGACAGTAGCCCATTTATTTTTTTTTCTGTATAGTACAGATAGAGAATGAAGGATCCAGGCACAGACATGATAACTTTAGCCATGAGATAAATCTTGCACTCCTGACAGCACTTAGGACATATACTATTTGGTAAAGGGGGGGCCCAGACAAGCCTAAAGGTGCAAAACATGGAGCCAAGTAGTTGTTGAAAACAATTCAGCTGGAGGTCAGAAACAGATCTCTTGCACAGTGCAAAAAAAGTGCAAATGATATAGTAGGACATGCTAGAAACAAGGCCAGGCAGAATGCAATTTCCAGGACCATTACAGGGAGCTCTGAATCTTATTAACTTAACACCAGATGATGAAGACCTTTTGTCCACCCATGGGTATGACTATGTTACAGAAGATGGTGCAACTGAAATAATTAGAGGTGGTGTGGACACTGTTCCATCAATCCAAAGTCTGCTGCAACAGCATTTGCATTCACCTGCCCCTGAAGGTTTACACCTTTTAAATGTTTAACATTGAATGGTGACAGACATTGCTGTAATTAAACACATCACAATTCATTATTATAAGGTCAGATTTTTACATCAGAAGCTAATGGAAATGAAGTCAGATGTCATGGTAAATGTCCTACCCCCAATAACCATGCTATACCTTATGCTGTTGTACTGCTATTAATGTGTTGTAAGGATTTATTTTACAGACTCAGCATGAGAAACAAACAGTTCAACTGTACCAATAAAGATAGATGAAGTCAGCAGTAGAATGGGTGTTGCTAATGATGATGATGATGTAGTTGTATTAATGAGGCAACCTGAGGGAAGTGGCAGGCACTCTCCAGTGTAATGGCAGGCTGTCTCACCCCTCAATATGATAATAACAATACAGAAAGCAGCACTGCATTGCAAAATCAAACACAGGCTGACATTCCACTCATGCTTGTACACCAGGAACAAACATGTACATCTACACCAGTGTCTCCACATGCAAAAAAATAATTTGAGGATGAAGTTGAGCAGTCTGAGCCCACATTGTCTAGAGTGACAACATTACAAAGAGGTGCTAGATGCAGAATTTATTTTGAACTACCTCAGGAAACACATGAAACATTGGCTGCACAACAGGAAATGTGCTGTGACATTGCTAGGGCTCAAAACAATGCAACAGAGACTCAGCAAGAAATGGTTAGAGTCCTACAGGGTATATGTGAATATTTCAAACATTACATGATTTGGCATCCAGAAAGGATAATGCCATGGTTACACTGATGTGTAGCATGGTGGCTGAGCAGGCATCAGTTGCAGCCTCTATTTGTTTACTAGTTCGGATATACCAGAGTTAGGCTGGACTCAGTTTTACCAGAGGAAGGGGAAAGGGGACAGTGCAGACATGTGGGGGAAGATCACATTTTAGCACTTATAGTGAGCAATCACAGCACATTTATCACATGCCATGTCAAAGGTCATCTACACCTAGGAGAACAGCAGGTTCCAGGTCAAGGTCATGGTCACTCAGCAACGTCAGGTCACTGACAGGATAATCACCTTCCTTTTCTAGATCATGCCACTGCTCTAAATCACCTTACAGTTCTCATGATAGCCCATTGTCCAGATCACTTGCAACATCATCAGGCCTATCAATAGGAGATGTGTATTACTCATTTGATCTGGAGATACTGTGACTTAACATTTATTGATAAGTATGTTTGCGTAAGGAAAATAAGGTTCAGTTGAGGGTGTTTGGGTGGCCATATATGCCAAGTTATTCCATTTTCAGCTGTTACTTTCAGCATAGTCTAAAACAGCAATCTTGTAAATTTGCATTTAAATGCAATTGTATTGAGTGCAGGTTGAAAATCTATGCACATCTGATAAAATACATAACTTAACATTGGGACAAAAAGCAATGATACATGCATTACTACTTCCATTGCTTACTGTTACTTAAGAAATCACAATAACATTGAGCCAACATTTCCAGGTCCACTACATCATACAGAAATGACACACTGACATACTCCTCCTGCCATATACACTTAACAGCTACCAGTACAACCTCATCACTACAGAAATGAAGACGGTTTCTGAGCTCATAATTATTTTAATGACAGTAAGAAAGAAATCCAATGTGCAGTGCAAGATACTCCTTTACAGAGTAATTGAAAATGAAAGTTACATTTTTCACGGCTGACAGTACCACTTACTACTGAGTACTAAATAAATAATTAAACAAAACAGATGTTAAATATAGCATGTGCAACTCTTGACTTATTTATTAATTTGCTGCCATTCAACATCACTGCAGAGGAATCAGTAAGCATTCAGGTAAACAGCTAGTAATAAAAAAATATTTTAAGATGAGAGAGAATGTTAAGATTTGCACTGGGTGTGACGAGGGTGGACAGGATTAGGAATAAGTATATTAGAGGGTCAGCCCAGGTTGGAAGGTTTGGAGACAAAGCCAGAGAGGCAAGATTACATTGGCTTGGACATGTGCTGCGGAGGGATGCTGAGTATATTGGGAAAAAGATGCTAAGGATGAAGCTACCAGGTAACAGGAAAAGAGGAAGGCCTAAGATAAGGTTTATGGATGTGGTGAGAGAGGACATGCAGGTGGTTGGTGTAACAGAGCAAGATGCAGAGGACAGGAAGAAATGGAAACAGATGATCCGCTGTGGCAACCCCTAATAGGAACAGCCAAAAGAAGATGATGATGATGATGATGAGAGAATGTCAGATGAACAGTGACAATAAACCATACACCACACAGCATAGCCCACATGTTAAAAAAAAAAAAAAAAGGAAACACTAACCTGAATTTCCTGGTGTCCTGGTCCATAATTTTGGACTAGTCACTGCCTCTAGAAAAAGAAAAGAGAAGAAAAACATTTTCAACTTACTGACAAGATGATCACTAGATATCTTACCCTGCAGGCAGAGGTGGTAAAGTGAGCTAGTATGCCAGATATAGGAATCATGTACTCTGCCAGTATGCTGGGCAGAGAAGTTTGTGATGCACCTCCATGCATCACACTCTGGCAATTAATGGACTGGTAGCCACTCATCCTGTGGATGAGAAGGGCCATAACTGTGACATGGGTGCACTCTATCGTACAGAGTACTTCATTGAAATGTGCCACCCATAAAAGGCACCCATAGTCTAAGCTTCATCCTAAACTGACACTGGGAAATAGATGTACTGATCCACATCTGCAAAGACTACATCCAGAAACTCCTTCAGTATCTTCAAAGCAGAAGCCTGTGAGATCCCCAGTGTTTCCCCAGACTGTCCCTGGAAGGTCCCCGTAGCAAATATAGTGAAGACTATACATATTTGGTGTCCAGCGGAATAGGAAATCCACACATTTCACCAGTGCCCCTATGAGGGTCAAACATGCCCACTAAGACCCTTATAATGCTTATAATGTCCCTGTCAACTTTAAACCTATGAAGGATTTCTTGATTATTAAAGTTATAGTGAGTAATCCTTTTTCTAATTTCTACCTTCTTGATGGGTGAGAGCTGCTGGATGCAAGTGGCTTTGGCCCTGGCCAAGACAAGCAGCTCTGACCTAGAATTAGCAATGCTGATTGCAAGAGATAGCATTTTCACCATCTGCAACTCTGATACATTTGGTGAGTCTTCCCTTTTATACAAAATCTGGACAAGTATGGGGAAGTGGGTAAAACTGACTACAAATTGCAAATGGCATAAAATAGCCTTAATTAGTATAAGAACATTTATGTCACTTCTTTAACCATTTCATTATCTGCTCATTTGCATACCTACATTCAAGGACACTGCAAACTGGCATAAATGGCCTCTATGAATCATGCCTCAGATGCACCTTTCTGTGCTCGCCCCCAAATTCCCTAACACATTTGCATTAATGACTAGGAGTGCCACCCTTTATATTAAAATAAAACTATGAGAGGAAGCTAGTAGTAATGTTAGTGAGTGATAGTGTAAGTAGAATATGAAGTGGTAATGTCACTAAAGGAAAAAATATCTGAATAAGCCTGTGACTGTATAATTGGTACACATAAGAGAAATTAAAGACTTTAGTCATTGCCAGGCCTTCCTTTAAGAACAGTCACATCAGAGTAAAAAAACTGCAGGGACTATGAAAACTGGGTTAGCTATAAATGACCATATTGTTGCTAAGGTTGGCATCAGCATCAAACCCTTTTTTCCTATTTTGTACACAGGGTTAGGTTGTCACATCAATAGTGACTATCACCTAGAGCCAGTGTGAACACAAAAGGGTGGCTGTTGTTTTTAAGCTATTTAGTCAGAAAGATTTTAGGATAGCAACAAAACATAAATAAACATACTTTTGAGCTTCCTGTATCGTGTTACATTATTTTTGTTTATTTTAGCAGTGTGCTGTCTCTGCAATCATTCTATATTATATAAAAACCTCACCAGCCCATAATCTGAATGGCAGGCTTGTTTGCCTAAAGCCAAACCAGCAGCCATAAGGTGGAAACCACACAGGAAGTCATGCTGCTCATAAACTGTCATCAGCATCAAGATATGTCACAGCATATAGGGTGTCCTTTTAGAACGAACTTTCAGTGACCATATTTATACTAGTCACTAACTGTTAAAGCAATTCAATTTTACTTTAATGAGAAGTTGCAACTTTGATGTAATTTATCTGTAAAATTAATCTCTGGATTATATATTTTTTGCCTGCACTTATTCTAAGTATAGCTATACAGTGTTTCAACAGCTTCTGAGAATAGCATACAAAGAACTTCCTGCTTCTTAAATATTAAGGAATTGAATCATACTGTCTCCCTTTTCTTTTTTAGGAATCCTGTAAATCCTGTATTAAGGAATTGAATCATACTGTCTCCCTCTTCTTTTTTAGGAATCCTGTAAATCCTGTATTAAGGAATTGAATCATACTGTCTCCCTCTTCTTTTTTAGGAATCCTGTAAATCCTGTATTAAGGAATTGAATCATAATGTCTCCCTCTTCTTTTTTAGGAATCCTGTAAATCCTGATGTTATCCCTTCTAGATCTGTTCTCTAAGTCATCTATTTTATCCCAGAATAAGTTGTTTTGTTTCGGAAGAAATCCAGTATTATTCTCATTTTCAAGTAATATTCCATCAAAATTAGACATTGCCTCTTCTATAATCAAGATTTGTGATGACTGTTGTTTAAGAGATTCATTCAGCACTTCAACTTGTTTCTTACATTCCTCTTTAAAATTGTCCATTTTGCTTTCTAATTTATCTATCTTAATTTACAGGTAACTCACTGATGTTAGTATAGACTGTATGTCTTTTTTCATAGTACTGTCATGTACACTGGCCTTAGACTGGCTCATTCTGAAACAATTAGTTCTTTCTAGTTTTTTGATGGGAAAAAACAATTAAAAGAGTTTGAAACTTGTTGTTTTTTTTTCTAGCAAAACTTTCAGCAGATGTTCAACTACAAATCCATCAAGTTTTGAAACATTATATTTGAAATGTTTAGTAAAAATCCTGTCAGAGATGTTAAAATGAAGCAGAGCTAAAAACAGTGCTGTTAACTGCTCACTATTTTGGCCATGTCCCCTCCCCAGACATTCTAATTGCCACTGAAACCTGGCTAAGACAAGAAATAATTGATACGAAATTATTCCCCCAGGTTTCAACATATTCAAAATGAACAGAAAATGTAAAAGAACAGGTGGTATTGCTATTATGTTTAAAAACAACTTAAAAATAACTGAAGCCCATCTAAATATCCCAAAATTTAATAATGCTGAACTTCTGATTGCATACCTCAATATCAACCAAAAGAAATCTATATGTGTCTCAGCAGTATATATCCAACCAGACATCATTACCACAACCAAAAATATCCTATACTGGATATCTGACTATATCTCCCAGGAAACCTTCATCTTGGGCAACCCAACTACTGACTACCATTTAATAAACACCAGCAACCCAAAAGACTGTATTCACCTATTTGGCTTCACCCAACTTATAAGCTCCACCACCAGAATCAACAAATCACTAACAGGCAGTCCACACTGGACTGGAAGTTGCCAAACAGCATAATATAAAATCATCTGGTTGCTGACTACCTTCCAAGTCCAAACCTATGTAATAAGACAACAAATTGGTTCACCCAAACAAATAATCTGTAAACAAGTATGCAATTTAAACAGACTTGACAAAGACACATTTATTTTAGCCCTATCCCACTATAGTTGGAATGTATTAAGAGTCTTCTTCTTCTAGCTTTTCCCGGTTAGGGGTCGCCACAGCAGATCACCTGTCCGTTCATGATTGGCAGTGGAGTTTTACAGTGTCGAGTTGCCAGCCCGGCATCCAACCTTCCACAGAAGGCACACACACGCACACACTCAAGCCCAGTTGGAATGTATTAAGAGTAATGCCCCTAAATGAAGTAGTTACTGACTTCAATTACACTTTCCTAAAAACACTAAATGATTTATCACCAGTAAGGACAAAAAGGGTAAAAACTAAAATAGCACCATGGCTGATAAAAGAGAACAAACAGCTCATATTGCAAACAGACAAAGCATGGAAAATGGTATAAGAATAAAACACAACATGCCTACCAAAATGTTAGAATCTCAGAAACCATACCAAGATCCTTGTTAAATCTGACAAGAAATCATACTAGATTAATCTCTAACAAAAACACCAAAACAATCCCAAGATTTTTTGGTCCTCTTTAAATAGACTAGTACACCCTTGCCATACCATTAAACCCTGTTCTTCTACTTCAAACAACAAAGATTCCATTACCACTCAGTCCAACATTCATTTTATCCATTCACTTCTATCACTAATCAATGACCACCTCACTTCACCTCTCCAAATTCCATCTATTCTTGAAAGCAACACACTGTATTTTAGCTTTCAGCCTTTCTCAACATCAGCCATAAAAAAATTATTAGCCAAATTATAAGCAATAACCTCAGCTGCTGATAACCTTCCCACTGAGCTCCTCAAAATAGATGCAGAATCACTAACCTTCCCTGTCCCCATTCTGATCAACCTGATAATAATTGAAAATTACGTCCCATCCATCCGGAAAAAAATCTATTATTATACCCCTTCACAAAGGAGGTACTTCAATGGAGATAAACTATAAACCTATTTCTATCACATCACCCCTCTCAAAAATCCTTGAGAAATGTACTGATTCTCAGCTTATGAAGCATATAACCAAACACAACCTTCTCTCCAATACCCAGCACTCTTTCAGGGTCAACCACAGTACTACTACTACTGCCCTCATTAACTTCACCAATGTTGTAAACCAATACAGAAATTAGGGCAATCTAGTTTTTTCACTTTTCCTTGACCTTTCCAAAGCCTTTGACACAGTATCCCATCAAACGCTCCTTTCAGAACTTACAACTCTAGGTCTCACTTACTCGTCCCGCTCCTGGTTTCACAGTTATTTATGCTGCTATGCTCCTGAACTGGCCCAGAAATCAAGGAGCCTCAATTCTCACCACTAGTACCAGTGAGGGATGCACACATTGGGAGGGTAACAAGTATGCACACAGTAAAGTACAATATCCCTTAAGAGCACACACAGATCACAATCAGTATGGGGCTGTTTTTTCCCTCTTTCTCCAGATCCCCAGTAAGACTCCCCAATGGCACAGCTATAGGGTTAAGATCTCAGCTGAGGGGTCAAGCCAAGACCTCCAGCACCCTCTCTGTTCAATAAGTGCTTCATGTCCCTGGCCAAGTAGCTGACACACACACACACTTTGAGATTTGATTTATATACATGCACACACATACACACACACACACACACACACACACACACACACACACACACACACACACACCTGGGGAAGGATGGTACAGGTTTACTAGTTATGCCCCCTTCTACCCAGACTATAAGGTAGTTATCACTGCCACCAACCACTACCTATCAGCTACTATAAAGGCCCTTACAAAGGGTGACCAGTCCTACCGTGTAATGTTGCCATGGGTCTATATTATATAAGTGCATGCACTAAATTGCGAACGCTATATAATTGACCCACAATCCCTGAAAACCCAAAATGTTGAACACACAGATCAGCGATTTTTTTTCCCAGGGGAAAAAAATTCACTGATCCGTTAAAAAAAAAAAATCAAAACACAAAATAAAGTGGGGGACTTTGCCCCCCACACCCCATGATCAGTGGGGCTGTGCCTTTCACACCCCCTACTTAAATATATCAACTCTGAGACTGCATCACAGTGGAGGACATGGCAAAGTCCCGAAAACAGCCCAATTATTTTTTTCCCTAGGAAAAAAATTGCTGTTACGTGCTTTTGGTATTTTTCTATTTTGCGTAATGACATTAGACTAAACAGTGTTCGCAATTCATTGTGTTCGCTAAAATAATAGGGACCCATTACTATTATCCAAATGGTAAGTGTGACCAAGAGCAAGGCTATTGGTGTGGCCTATACAGTGTTACCAATTACATATATAAGTAATATAATAATAAATAATAAAAGAACAAAACAATAGTCAATAACAAACACAGTCACTTCAGAGTTCAGAATTACAAGAAATATTTTAAAACAATATTGCAGGGCAGTCTCAAATGAATACAGAAAACATTTAAACTAATCGTTACTATATTCCTATCTATCTCTAAAAGAAATACTATGCCTAAATCTTACTTACAGAGCAACATGCAGGAATAAGTGCTGAATGGATGTTTCTAGGTCCAAAACAAGATACAAAATGCACAGTCTTTCTCTGACAGAGTTCTTAAATTACTATCAAATTTTACTGCTGGGCCAAAGTGGATGCCATCACTTTTTGTCACCAGCCTTCAATTCCCAGGCTAACAGCTACCACAGAATTTTATCATCTCTGTGTGAGAAGTATATATCTCTCAGATGTGCAGCTACTAGGAAGCAATAAAACACACTGCATTTTAAACCTAGTAATTAAAATTACTTTTAAGACAATAGAAAATTTTCTAGCTCTAGACATTGTGTTTGCTTGCTGCATTGAAACTGAGAGATAACACAATCATAAAACATTTTGATTCCAACTTATTTTCTTGAAGTCTGTCTCAACCCTCTCTTTGTAACCCTTCCCAGCTCCCCTGCCACAGGATGTCTGGCATCCTCTGACAGCAGTGCCTCACTGTCAGCCTGGATACTACTACTCACCTCTGCCTTGCAGTCACTCTGTCCAAGGGGACATCAGTACCCACAAGCAGCTGTGGCTCACCTTCAGTCTCACTGCTACAGCATAGCTCCCTCCCTGAAGTAACCACCTCACCAGTCCTGGCTGCAAGTGTGCAGTCTGCCTGGGTCTTCCCCAGGCTACCAGATCCACATGCTTGTCTCCAAGCCTGACTGCATGTAACTGCATGCACACATGGTACTGCATTATCAAAATCATTCCCTATCAGGATACCTGCAGAGATATCCTCAAACACACCTACTTGCTTGCTTCCTTTTCCACCCTCCCAGTCAAGGTGAACCCTAGCAGGCTTCACAATCGTTAAGTCAGAGGCTGTGTCTGTCTTAGCCATCACCTCTTTCCCATTCACTAAGATAGGATATAACCTCTTGTGGTAGTTTGGTACCCTTATTGTCTCGAGACAACCTACTGTTGGCATTTTGTCATTCCTACTTACTGGCTCTCCCACCAAACATTACTGCTGGGTCAGCTTGGATGACATCACTCTTTGTCACAAATACCAACATAATTTTATCATCTCTGTGTGAGAAAGTACATATTTCTTAGATATGCATCTGCTAGGAAGCAATAAAACACTTTACATTTTAAACCTAGTAATTAAAATTACTTTCAAGATAATAGAAAAACTTCTAGCTCTAGACAATGTGTCTGCTTGCTGCATTGAAACTGAGAGATAACACAGTCATAAAACATTTTGATTCTAACTTATTTTCTTGAAGTTTTGCAAGTTAACTCTTTATGTTATAGCTTCAACTAGTAAAACTACATTTGCACAGGTATATAGTTTATATACATTTCTGTTCTTTTCCAGCAGGCTACACTGTGGTTACATTCTTGAAGCTCAGTACATAACATACAGTTCTCTTACATTTGTAAGGCAAGCATATGAATCATATTAATATTCACAAATATATGATTATTTACAAAATTCCAGATAGCTGGGCTGGCAGTGTCACATATGCAATCATCAGTAGGCAACTAAATGTCAACAAAACATTCCAGTACTTCAGATAATCTCTGTTGATGTTCCACAAAGATCAGTATTCAGTCCCCTTCTACATAATATTTTCATAAGTAAGCTTCCTACCACTACAACACTTGCCAGTCTTGTACAATACACTGACAATTCAGCCCTTATCTGCTCTGTCCCATCCATGACAAAATTACAGGAAATCACTCAAAAATCTTTCATTAACATTGAAATATGGCTAAAAATTTTGAATTTGCTGCTTAATGCCAAAAAACAAGCTTTTGCTATTTACTCCAAAACACCACCTTAAACAGAAACACACATTTCATATTACCTCAAGTAAGTAAGAAACCATAAGCCAAAATAAACTACTTAAAGTTATAATACATGACCTCCTCAAATTTAATCACTGCATATTTCATTCCATCCAGAAAACTCACCAAAAACTTGCCTCCCTTTATAGGGTCAAATACTACCTGACAGATTAAGAAAGGATTACCTTAGCAGCAACATACCTCCTTCCTTCTCAATTATATGCTTCCCCTATTCTTACAAATATCAACACTACATATAAAACTAAACTAGCCCTCTTCTATTGCAAATTAGATACATTTGCAACCAGCTAACATTATAAAACACACAGCTGCCCTAAAACAATTAAACTGGCTTGTACTCCCAAACCAGTTGACATTGTCACAATTGCTCATTGCCTACAACCTATTGTACTTTCCAGACAAATGTCCAGTATTACAAAATACTCTACTGCACTATTCACCCACATGAGACCTTTGCTCTATCAATAAACTTTCACTATGTATCAGAAAGGCATTCAACACTGCTGAATACTCTCTACTCCAATTATGTGTCAAAACTCTGGAATGAAATCTGTCCACAGTTAAAACAGAAAATCTCAATAGTTTCAAAACTTTGATTAAACAGCACCTCTGCCAAAGATGGCTCTGTTCTTCTTGCTCACCTGGTTAGCTTTATTCAGATTACTTTCTCCAATGCTTACAGCCACTTTGCTTACCAGTCTTTTCTACCTTAATGCTTGTCTTCATCATCATCATCATAATACCCCTTTTTCCCATTTTTCTACATGGGGTTGAGGTATCATGTTAAAAGTCACCAACCCTCTTGATTCAGTGCCACACTTCTGCCTTCTTCAACACTCATGCCTCAACAGTTGTTGCAGATCTTCTTTCACACAATCCATCCACCTCTTTGCTGGACGTCCTCGCTTCCTCTTACCTTCTTCCGGTTTGTCCCAAATCTTCCTCAGCAGATTATCTTCTGCTTTTCTGCACATGTGTCCAAACCACTGTAATCTGTTCTTGTTGACCTTTTCTGCATTTGGCGCTACTTTGGCTTCTGCTCTTATGTCCTCATTTCTTCATCTGTCCCACAGTGTGCGTCCTATCACCTTTCTCAGGCATGTCATTTCCATCACCTCTAGCTTCTTCAACTGTTCTGCCTTTACTGTCTGGGTTTCTGTACCATACAGTAGTACTGGTTGCACCACTGTCTTGTACACCTTACTTTTCAGCTTCTTTGGCATTCTTCTGTCATAGACTACACCTGATACTCTATGCCAGCTGGCTGCAGCCCCTCTGATTCTAGCTTTGACCTCTTCATTCAGACTACCCTTCTCCTCAACTACTCCTCCCAGATTACCTGTTCCAGTATCTTCCCTTCTATCTCTATTCTCAGCTTCTTCTGATTTCCCCAATTTGCTGCCATTACCACCATCTTATCTGTGCTTAGTTTCCTCACATGTGCCTTAAGATTTGCATTCCATTCCCCTATCCTTTACTGAAGTTCTATCTCAGAGCCTGCCTGCACTGCCACATTGTCTGCATACAGCAGCTTTGTTGATCCATCTCCTCCAACCTGTTAGCTAATCTAGTCCAGCAGTGGGCTCAGAGCTGAACCCTGATGTACACCCACACCCACTGGGAACCCCTCTGTGAGGCCAAACACTGTCCATACTTGAGTCATTGGGTCCTTGTACATAGCCTGCACTAATTCTACCAATGTTTCTGGGATTTCAAACCACAGCAGTACTGCCTAGATCAGCTTTCTTGGGACCTTGTCATATGCTTTCTCCAAGTCTAAGAATGCCCAGTTGGATTCTCTCCTCATCTCTAGCTTCTTGTCAAGTATCTGTCTCAATGCAAACATCGCGTCAGTTGTGCTGCACCCTGATCTGAATCCAAACTGCTCATCTCCCATCTTACATCCAAGTACTCTGTGTATCTATTTATCAATCACCCTCTCCAGAACTTTCATTCAATGTGATAAGAGTTTGATGCCTCTGTGCTGCCCACAGTTGCGGATGTTCCCTTTTTTCTTGTACACTGGCATGAGTATGCTTATTCTCCAGTCATCTGGGATATGCCTTTCTCTCCATACTGCTATTAGTACCCTCAGGAGCCATTTCTCCCCTAGCTCACCCAGCATCTTTATCATATCTGTTGTGACCTCATCTGAGCCTTCTGCTTTCCCTGACTTCATCTTCCTTAGTGCTGTTCTTACTTCTTCTAGGGTGGGCTCCTCTTCTTCTTCTTTCATCATAGGCTGTGGGGTTTTCTTCATTCAGAAGCTGCTGGAAATACTCCTTCCATCTGCCTTTGATGTCTTCTGGTCTGGTGAACAGGTTGTTGCTATCATCTCTAATGAAGGGTGTCTGACTGTCTTATTTATCTTTCTGTCTTTGCCTTGCTTGTCTTCATACTGCACTAATTTTCTAAACTCTTACTCTTCCTGTTTCTCTCACATACCTCGACTAACTGCAACTGATCCTACCTCCATTCATCCTCCTGCTCATTTCCATAATTTCCCCTTTCATGTCTCACTTAACATCACTTTTTAAGCTACATTACTAACCTCAAAAACACCCTAATTTGATCTTTTCCCTGCAGGAATCATGGTATAGATACATTAGCTATTATTGTATTTTATTTTTCTATTCAGTAATTGGCCAATATATGTTAATTTCTCTATCAGTTTTTGTGTTAAAATGCTATGCTCACATTTTCTTCTTTCGGCTTTTTCCTGGTTAGGGGTCGCCACAGCAGAATTCCAGTCTGCTAATGATTGGCAGTAGATTTTTTCGTTGCCAAGGTGCCAGCTTGATGCCCAACCTTCAACGAAGGAGCACCCATTTACGCATGTCTTTCTAATACCACTCGACCATGGGGAGGGCATGCAGACTCCACACAGAAGGTGCTCCAGTTGAGAATCGAACGGGAGAACCTCTTGCTGTGAGGCAACAATGCTACCGTTGCACCACCGTGGCTTACTAAAATGCTATGCTCACATAAGAAATATTTAAAAATCATATAAATAAACTCATGTAGAGATGTTTTACCCTGGAATTATAAAAGCGCATCATGTGTAACTTAAATATGAAGCTTTTCTCCCTAGGCCTCTGCTGAAAATTGGTTTTACCACGTCAGACTTTTCCCTATCAACAAAGTCAAATAAATAAATAATAAATAAATAAATACATACATACATACATACATAAATAAATAAATATATTGAAAACTATTGTGCCAGGTGTTGTGAGTATCAATGGATAGCCCCTAACTCAGGCTTTAGGAATACCTTGATGGTCAAGGATAATGAATAAGAGAATGGAAGTGGAAAGCAGGAGGTTAAAGCATTCCTTCTGTAGAACATGCACATCTTTTCAAAGTTACAAGAAAGGACAACTCTTACCAAACATAATATAGACACACTTCATGGGGAAAAAGGTTAACATAAGACCCTAAAGAAACCAGAGGCCCAGAAACAGGTAGCTGGAGGGGGAGATAAAGAAGTCTGACAGCTACCCTATGGCCAGGGATGGTGAGCCTGTGGAACGATTAAGGAAAAATAATTTGTGCCTTTCTTGGGCTAGATAAAGGGTTACCAACAAAGTTCCCTAACAGATGATTCTAAGGAGAAAACTATTTTTGATGGCAGATGGGTTATTCTAGTATACCATCTTCCCATTTGGTCTCCATGGAGCTCTGGACACAAAACAGAGACAAAAGGTGCCAAAGCCTCATCAAACCTATGCATCATATAAACTGGGTGATGTCATCATCTATTCACAAGACTGGAATTCTCACTTTCCTGTGGTGCAAACAACACTAAGTTTATTGAAATAGAGCAGGATCACTGTTGGAAGTATAAAGAAAGAATGAACAAGGCACACTACCTCTGTTATATAAATGGGAGGGGACTAAGCAAGCTGCAATAAAAGACGGATGGGGATGTTAAGTACTGGCCTGTCCGTCAGACAAAGAAACATATAAGAGCTTTTTTTGGGACTTGGTGATTATTTTTAAAGGTTCATCCCTCAATTTGTCTTCATTCTATGTCCCCTAACAAGGAGAAGCTGTGTGTATCAGTCAGGTGGACAACAGAAGATGAAGTTTTCCAAAGGTTTAAACAAATCCGCTGGGCGTAAAAGTTTCTGATCTCTCCTGACTTCTGAGAATGACTTAATGTATACATAGGTCCCTCAGAGGTTGGGGTGAGGGTAGTATTGACTCAAAAGATAGGCAATAAGGAACATCTGGTTTATCTGACCAAGAATGTGATGGAGACATTGGCAAATAATTACATTATTTATATAAATATATATATATGTGTGTGTGTGTGTGTGTGTGTGTGTGTGTGTGTGTGTGTGTGTGTGTATGCATGTATGTATGTGTATATATACATGTGTGTGTTTGTGTGTGTGTGTGTGTGTGTGTGTGTGTGTGTGTGTGTGTGTGTGTGTGTGTGTGTGCATCCATGTGTATGCATGTATGTATGTGTATATATACATGTGTGTGTTTGTGTGTGTGTGTGTGTGTGTGTGTGTGTGTGTGTGTGTGTGTGTGTGTGTGTGTGTGTGTGTGTGTGTGTGTGTGTGTGTGTGTGTGTGTGTGTGTGTGTGTGTGTGTGTGTGTATTTATATTAGTTGGGTTTCAAGATTTTTATTTATTTTTGTTTGTTTGTTTACCAGAGTAGTATACTGATCACAACAGACCATTTGCAAGCACAGCCTGGATGAAGAAATTCACAGAAAATAAAACAATACAAATTTATAAACAGAACAAATTCTTAAACAAAGTAATCACAGAATGTGGATAATGCTATAGACAACTGATACAATATGTAAATAAATATGAATTAATTGTGATGCAGGTGAGGAGGGAGTTAGGTTATGTATCCAGTGAAAATGCACTTGCAGTTCGATTTTTGACAGATATATCGTTTTGAGTTGTGCTCTGAATGTGGGGAAAGAGGAGACATCTTTTACATGACTGGGAGGGATTGCCAGAGTTTTGGTACAATAATGGAGAAGGAATGGTTGATACAGTGCAGTGTGGTTTGGTTTGGGATGTCTGGAGTGAGGTGATTAATTGGGAGAGGTTTCAGAGGTTGCAGGGGGTGGTTTTACTATGGAGTTTGGTGGCAAGAAATGGTAATTCACCTAGATGAAGTAGTTTGAAAAGAAAGAGACCCTGAAAGTTATTCAGTTCTGTAGGAAACTGGTAGCCATTTCACTTTGGAGAAAGTGATGGTGTTCCTGAGGGGATGAATTGTAGTTAAAAACAACAGATTTTGTTTTTAGTTGATTGTAGAGTGGATGATTTTTTTTTTTTTTTTTTTTTACAGACTGTGGCTATGATGGGAAGCCTTTATTCAAGTTGAGCAAGGAGGACACCTTTCCCTATTGCAGCTATAGCTGGTCTGGAGTCTGGAGAGAAAGGGAGATATTTTCCAAGACCTGAATGAAGCAGAACTGATCTTTTTTCTGATGTTTTCAACCTGGTGTAAGGATCCTTATGCTATTATCTATTGGGCAAGGAGCACAGCCTGGCTACTGAGCCTGCCCCTTCCAATGGTTTCAACAAGGGGCCCAAGGGCTTACATAAGCCTAGCCAGCAAGGTTCCATAGCTTACGCCACCCAAGAAAGTTACTTTCCTGTGCCACTGTCCAGCAGAGACACAGAAGTGATCCCCGGGGTGTATTTCCTATTTCCCATCCACTCATCAAGATTTTTCTTGAAAAGTGCTAATGATGAACTTTGTTTGACATAGATGGGTGGCTTGTTCCAGAGTATAGGAAGTCTCTGGGACAGGAATCTATCCCTCCAGCATGTCCTGTTTATTGTGGTGACAAGGTTTAGGTCCCTAGAGCAAGTAGCTCGGAGGGATTGGGATTTCTTTAGGTGTAGCTTGTCCAACAGCCCTGGGTTTGACATAGCTTTATATGTTATGCAGAGATCACCTCGGAGTAGGTGATATGCTACGGAGTAAAGCTGGAGTTTTTTGAGATGGTCAGGGTAGGGCATTTGTTTGAGGCCAATAATCCTCTTTGTGAGGTACTTCTGTGGCCTTTCCAGCTGCTTCAGATGTCTTGTGAGGTACATTCCAAAAGGGGCATTGTACTCTATAATGGGTCTAATGAGTGATGAGTAGAGGGGAACAATGCCCTCTTTTTTCCTGGATGAGAACCCTTTTATGATGAGGTGTGCCACATAGAAGGACTTCCTGACTACTGTGGCGATGTGACTATCAAAGGAGAGACTGCTCTCTACCTGGGTCCCAAGGTCTCTTATCATGCATT
Source organism: Protopterus annectens (assembly GCF_019279795.1). Taxonomy (NCBI): domain Eukaryota; kingdom Metazoa; phylum Chordata; order Ceratodontiformes; family Protopteridae; genus Protopterus; species Protopterus annectens. The sequence goes on from NC_056735.1 coordinate 1,274,294,211, forward strand.
CGGTGTTAAGTAGATTGCTGCCTATGTGGTAGTTCATGGGTACAGAGTTTTTACCAAAGGGGATGACACTGCACTTTTTGGCATTGAGCTTGAGGCCATGGCTCTGACACCAGGCATCTGTCTCAGTGAGGCCCTTCTGTAGGATGTCCACATCATTTGGGGACTTGACTATGGCTCCTAGTTTGCAGTCATCTGCGAACTTCGTTAGCCAGAGGCCTTCTGTGTTAGTGTGTACGTCAGAGAAGTAGATATCAAATGAGAGAGGTCCCAGGACGGAACCCTGTGGTACTCCACTTTCACTGCTTTGAGGTCAGATTTGGAGTCTGCAACTTTTACAGTGTGGGTTCTGTCAGTAAGCCAGTTGGCAACCCATCTTGTGATATAGGGATTTATACCTAGTTTAGTGAGTTTAGCTATAATTCCAGAATGGAGGATGGTGTCGAAAGCCTTGGTGAGGTCAAGATAGGCTGTGTAAACCATCTTACCCTCATCCATGGCTTTGGTGACTGCCTCAAAGAAGTCGATCAGGTTCAGGAGGCATGATCTGCCTTTCACAAACCCGAACTGGGTGGGGTCCAGAGTTTGGAGGTTACCAATGTCTTTGTTTATGAGTTCCATGATGATAAGTTCCATGGCCTTGCAGACCAGGCTCGTCAGGCTAATAGGTCGATACTCCCCGGGATCAGTGGTGGCTCCCCCTTTGTGGAGTGGGATAACTGTTGCTGTGTGCCATTCAGTGGGCACAAAGCCTGATGCAAGGCTATTATTGAACATGGTGCTTAAGTGGGGAGCCAGTTCATTCTGAAGTTCATGTAAAATGCAGCCTAGGATGTGGTCCGGTCCCATGGATGCTGTGTTTTTGGCTTTAGAGAGTGCAGCTTTTACCTGCATAGCTGTGATTACAGGGACTCTGCATTCTTCCTATATAGATATGGGCCTTTATGGGGTGAGAGGGGGGTAAAGTTAGCACTGAACCTACCACTGTGTTTGTCAATGCAATAAGGCCTGCATAAGGCCAACATCCATGCAGAGGGTTCAAGCTTTGGGGGAAGTTAATTGTAACATAGTGTGATGTTTGCATTTCGCATGTACCCAACAGAACAGGGAAACAGACTGGAATAGGGACATTTGGATGAGGCAGCACTGAAATTAGGTTTGTTGGAGTCTTTAGCTATGGAAGAATAGCTTTTATACAGGAGAATACACTTGAGCAAAGTAATGGGGACCAATTATTTTAAGCTGACATACCTGGACTTCAGGTGTCTGAAATCAATTGTTAACCTAACCTTTTCAAGGCCAGGGCAATTCTAGTATGGCAGAAATCATTTGGAAGAATCCAATGAATACTGGAATTCTTTTGTTGCTGTGAGATGTGAGCTCCATGCGATGTCATAATTTCCAGAGGAAATATTGGTAACAAAAAACAAGAGGCTGTCTGACCAGAGGGATTCTGGTAAAAAAACTTTCTTTGATTTTGTCAGAGGAAGCCCTCTCTGTAAAAGATATTGAGTTACAAAGAATAATTTTCAGTGTGTGTGTGTATTTAACAGCAATGACAAAAACTACATTTTTACAGAAAAATAAAGAAAGTCAACAAGCTACAGGTGTATACATTACCCTCACTATAACTAGCAATACTGAGATGACAGTGCTGCATTTTGATAACAGAGTTTTCTCAGTCCAGCCATTTTTTTTCTTATGTGAAATTCTATTTTGTATTGTATTGTATTTTCATTTCAGTGTTCAAATTGTCAAAAAAATAAATCAGCATAACAACTAAGCAGAGTCATTAACACGTTTGCAGAGTATTGCACTGACTGGGTATGCATGTGTTGTTTTTATCCCTTTTGATGAATATTAGCTAATGTGTAAGTCATAGCTATGTTGACAGACACCAATAGCTTTTTGGGGTAGTGTCTTATATGCTCAGTTTAGCACTTCGTACTTATATTTCCGTCTATTCATTTCATATATGTATAACTATATGTGGGGACTGGGGTGGTAGTCTCCTTACCATCATGTTTATCTCAGTTTTGCACTTCGTACTTATATTTCCTTCTGTTCATTTCATATATGTATAACTATATGTGTGGACTGAGGTGGTAGTCTCCATACCATCATGTTTATCTCAGTTTTGCACTTCGTACTTATAATTCCTTCTGTTCATTTCATATATGTATAACTATATGTGTGGACTGGGGTGGTAGTCTCCTTACCATCATGTTTATCTCAACTTTGCACTTCATACTTATATTTCCTATTGATCATTTCATATACGTATAACTATATGTGGGGACTGGGGTGGTAGTCTCCTTACCATCATGTTTATCTCAGTTTTAAACTACATACTTATATTTCCTTCTGTTCATTTCATATATGTATAACTATATGTGGGACTGAGGTGGTAGTCTCCATACCATCATGTTTATCTCAGTTTTGCACTTCGTACTTATAATTCCTTCTGTTCATTTCATATATGTATAACTATATGTGTGGACTGGGGTGGTAGTCTCCTTACCATCATGTTTATCTCAACTTTGCACTTCATACTTATATTTCCTTCTGATCATTTCATATACGTATAACTATATGTGGGGACTGGGGTGGTAGTCTCCTTACCATCATGTTTATCTCAGTTTTGCACTTCGTACTGATATTTCCTTCTGTTCATTTCATATATGTATAACTATATGTGGGGACTGGGGTGGTAGTCTCCTTACCATCATGTTTATCTCAGGTTTGCACTTTGTACTTATATTTCCTTCTGTTCATTTCATATATGTATAACTATATGTGGGGACTGGGGAGGTAGTCTCCTTACCATCATGTTTATCTCAGTTTTGCACTTCGTATTTATATTTCCTTCTGTTCATTTCATATGTGGGGACTGGGGTGGTAGTCTCCTTACCAACATGTTTATCTCAGTTTTGCACTTTGTACTTATATTTCCTTCTGTTCATTTCATATATGTGTAACTATATGTTGGGACTGGGGTGGTAGTCTCCTTACCATCATGTTTATCTCAGTTTTGCACTTCGTACTTATATTTCCTTCTGTTCATTTCATATATGTATAACTATATATGGGGACTGGGGAGGTAGTCTCCTTACCATCCTGTTTATATCAGTTTTGCATTTCGTACTGATATTTCCTTCTGTTCATTTCATATATGTATAACTATATTTGGGGACTGGAGAGGTTGTCTCCTTACCATCATGTTTATCTCAGTTTTGCACTTCGTACTTATATTTCCTTCTGTTCATTTCATATATGTATAACTATATATGGGGACTGGGATGGTAGTCTCCTTACCATCATGTTTATCTCAGTTTTGCACTTCGTACTTATATTTCCTTCTGTTCATTTCATATATGTATAACTATATGTGGGGACTGGGGTGGTAGTCTCCTTACCATCATGTTTATCTCAGTATTGCACTTCGTATTTATATTTCTTTCTGTTCATTTCATATATGTATAACTATATGTGGGGGCAGGGATGATAGTCTCCTTACCATCATGTTTATCTCAGTTTTGCACTATGTACATATATTTCCTTCTGTTCATTTCATATATGTATAACTATATGAGGGGACTGGGGTGGTAGTCTCCTTCCCATCATGTTTATTACAGTTTGGCCCTTCGTACTTATATTTCCTTCTGTTCATTTCATATATGTATAACTATATGTGGGGACTGGGGTGGCAGTCTCCTTACCATCATGTTTATCTCAGTTTTGCACTTCGTACTTATATTTCCTTCTGTTCATTTCATATATGTATAACTATATGTGGGGACTGGGGTGGTAGTCTCCTTACCATCATGTTTATCTCAGTTTTACACTTCATACTTATATTTCCTTCTGTTCATTTCATATATGTATAACTATATGTGGGGACTGGGGTGGTAGTCTCCTTACCATCATGTTTATCTCAGTTTTGCACTTCGTACTTATATTTCCTTCTGTTCATTTCATATGTGGGGACTGGGGTGGTAGTCTCCATACCATCATGTTTATCTCAGTTTTGCACTTTGTACTTATATTTCCGTCTGTTCATTTCATATATGTATAACTATATATGGGGACTGGGGTGGCAGTCTCCTTACCATCATGTTTATCTCAGTTTTGCACTTCATACTTATATTTCCTTTTGTTCATTTCATATGTGTATAACTATATGCGGGGAACTGGGGTGCTAGTCTCCTTACCATCATGTTTATCTCAGTTTTGCACTTTGTACTTATATTTCCTTCTGTTCATTTCATATATGTATAACTATAAGTGGGAACTGGGGTGGTAGTCTCCTTACCATCATGTTTATCTCAGTTTTGCACTTCGTACTTATATTTCTTTTGTTCATTTCATATATGGATAAATGTATGTGTGGACTGGAGTAGTAGTCTCCTTAACATCATGTTTACCTCAGTTTTGCACTTTGTACTTATATTTCCTTGTGTTCATTTCATATATGTATAACTATATGTGTGGACTGGGGTGGTAGTCTCCTTACCATCATGTTTATCTCAGTTTTTCACTTCGTACTTATAATTCCTTCTGTTCATTTCATATATGTATAACTATATGTGTGGACTGGGGTGGTAGTCTCCTTACCATCATGTTTATCTCAGTATTGCACTTCGTACTTATATTTCCTTCTGTTCATTTCATATATGTTTAATTATATGGGGGGACTGGGGTGGTAGTCTCCTTACCATCATGTTTATCTCAATTTTGCACTTCATACTTATATTTCCTTCTGATCATTTCATATCATGTATAACTATATGTGGGGACTGGGGTGGTAGTCTCCTTACCATCATGTTTATCTCAGTTTTGCACTACATACTTATATTTCCTTCTGTTCATTTCATATATGTATAACTATATATGGGGACTGGGGTGGTAGTCTCCTTACCATCATGTTTATCTCAGTTTTGCACTTCGTACTTATATTTCCTTCTGTTTATTTCATATACGTATAACTATATGTGGGGACTGGAGTGGTAGTCTCCTTACCATCATGTTTATCTCAGTTTTGCACTTCGTACTTATAATTCCTTCTGTTCATTTCATATATGTATAACTATATGTGTGGACTGAGGTGGTAGTCTCCTTACCATCATGTTTATCTCAGTTTTAAACTACATACTTATATTTCCTTCTGTTCATTTCATATATGTATAACTATATGTGTGGACTGAGGTGGTAGTCTCCTTACCATCATGTTTATCTCAGTTTTGCACTTCGTACTTATAATTCCTTCTGTTCATTTCATATATGTATAACTATATGTGTGGACTGGGGTGGTAGTCTCCTTACCATCATGTTTATCTCAGTATAGCACTTCGTACTTATATTTCCTTCTGTTCATTTCATATATGTTTAACTATATGGGGGGACTGGGGTGGTAGTCTCCTTACCATCATGTTTATCTCAATTTTGCACTTCATACTTATATTTCCTTCTGATCATTTCATATACGTATAACTATATGTGGGGACTGGGGTGGTAGTCTCCTTACCATCATGTTTATCTCAGTTTTGCACTTCGTACTGATATTTCCTTCTGTTCATTTCATATATGTATAACTATATGTGGGGACTGGGGTGGTAGTCTCCTAACCATCATGTTTATCTCAGTTTTGCACTTCGTACTTATATTTCCTTCTGTTCATTTCATATATGTATAACTATATATGGGGACTGGGGAGGTAGTCTCCTTACCATCATGTTTATATCAGTTTTGCACTTCGTACTGATATTTCCTTCTGTTCATTTCATATATGTATAACTATATGTGGGGACTGGAGAGGTTGTCTCCTTACCATCATGTTTATCTCAGTTTTGCACTTCGTACTTATATTTCCTTCTGTTCATTTCATATATGTTTAACTATATATGGGGACTGGGGTGGTAGTCTCCTTACCATCATGTTTATCTCAGTTTTGTACTTTGTACTTATATTTCCTTATGTTCATTTCATATATGTATAACTATATGTGGGGACTGGGGTGGTAGTCTCCTTACCATCATGTTTATCTCAGTATTGCACTTCGTATTTATATTTCTTTCTGTTCATTTCATATATGTATAACTATATGTGGGGACTGGGGTGGTAGTCTCCTTACCATCATGTTTATCTCAGTTTTGCACTTTGTACTTATATTTCCTTCTGTTTGTTTCATATATGTATAACTATATGAGGGGACTGGGGTGGTAGTCTCCTTACCATCATGTTTATCTCAGTTTTGCACTTCGTACTTATAATTCCTTCTGTTCATTTCATATATGTATAACAATATGTGGGGACTGGGGTTCTGGGCTCCTTACCATCATGTTTATCTCAGTTTTGCACTTCGTACTTATATTTCCTTCTGCTCATTTCATATAGGTACAACTATATGTGGGGACTGGAGTGGTAGTCTTATTACCATCATGTTTATCTCAGTTTTGCACTTCGTACTTATATTTCCTTCTGTTCATTTCATATATGTATAACTATATATGGGGACTGGGGTGGCAGTCTCCTTAACATCATGTTTATCTCAACTTTGCACTTCATACTTATATTTCCTTCTGATCATTTCATATACGTATAACTATATGTGGGGACTGGGGTGGTAGTCTCCTTACCATCATGTTTATCTCAGTTTTGCACTTCGTACTGATATTTCCTTCTGTTCATTTCATATATGTATAACTATATGTGGGGACTGGGGAGGTAGTCTCCTTACCATCATGTTTATCTCAGTTTTGCACTTCGTATTTATATTTCCTTCTGTTCATTTCATATGTGGGGACTGGGGTGGTAGTCTCCTTACCAACATGTTTATCTCAGTTTTGCACTTTGTACTTATATTTCCTTCTGTTCATTTCATATATGTGTAACTATATGTTGGGACTGGGGTGGTAGTCTCCTTACCATCATGTTTATCTCAGTTTTGCACTTCGTACTTATATTTCCTTCTGTTCATTTCATATATGTATAACTATATATGGGGACTGGGGAGGTAGTCTCCTTACCATCCTGTTTATATCAGTTTTGCACTTCGTACTGATATTTCCTTCTGTTCATTTCATATATGTATAACTATATTTGGGGACTGGAGAGGTTGTCTCCTTACCATCATGTTTATCTCAGTTTTGCACTTCGTACTTATATTTCCTTCTGTTCATTTCATATATGTATAACTATATATGGGGACTGGGGTGGTAGTCTCCTTACCATCATGTTTATCTCAGTTTTGCACTTCGTACTTATATTTCCTTCTGTTCATTTCATATATGTATAACTATATGTGGGGACTGGGGTGGTAGTCTCCTTACCATCATGTTTATCTCAGTATTGCACTTCGTATTTATATTTCTTTCTGTTCATTTCATATATGTATAACTATATGTGGGGGCAGGGATGATAGTCTCCTTACCATCATGTTTATCTCAGTTTTGCACTATGTACATATATTTCCTTCTGTTCTTTTCATATATGTATAACTATATGAGGGGACTGGGGTGGTAGTCTCCTTACCATCATGTTTATTACAGTTTGGCCCTTCGTACTTATATTTCCTTCTGTTCATTTCATATATGTATAACTATATGTGGGGACTGGGGTGGCAGTCTCCTTACCATCATGTTTATCTCAGTTTTGCACTTCGTACTTATATTTCCTTCTGTTCATTTCATATATGTATAACTATATGTGGGGACTGGGGTGGTAGTCTCCTTACCATCATGTTTATCTCAGTTTTACACTTCATACTTATATTTCCTTCTGTTCATTTCATATATGTACAACTATATGTGGGGACTGGGGTGGTAGTCTCCTTACCATCATGTTCATCTCAGTTTTGCACTTCGTACTTATATTTCCTTCTGTTCATTTCATATATGTATAACTATACCTGGGGACTGGAGTGGTACTCTCCTTACCATCCTGTATATCTCAGTTTTGCACTTCGTACTTATATTTCCTTCTGTTCATTTCATATATGTATAACAATATGTGGGGACTGGGGTGCTGGTCTCCTTACCATCATGTTTATCTCAGTTTTGCACTTCGTACTTATATTTCCTTCTGTTCATTTCATATATGTACAACTATATGTGGGGACTGGAGTGGTAGTCTTATTACCATCATGTTTATCTCACTTTTGCACTTCGTACTTATATTTCCTTCTGTTCATTTCATATGTGGGGACTGGGGTGGTAGTCTCCATACCATCATGTTTATCTCAGTTTTGCACTTTGTACTTATATTTCCGTCTGTTCATTTCATATATGTATAACTATATATGGGGACTGGGGTGGCAGTCTCCTTACCATCATGTTTATCTCAGTTTTGCACTTCGTACTTATATTTCCTTCTGTTCATTTCATATATGTATAACTATATGTGGGGAATGGGGTGGCAGTCTCCTTACCATCATGTTTATCTCAGTTTTGCACTTCGTACTTATATTTCCTTCTGTTCATTTCATATATGTATAACTATATGTGAGGACTGGGGTGGTAGTCTCCTTACCATCATGTTTATCTCAGTTTTACACTTCATACTTATATTTCCTTCTGTTCATTTCATATATGTATAACTATATGTGGGGACTGGGGTGGTAGTCTCCTTACCATCATGTTCATCTCAGTTTTACACTTCGTACATATATTTCCTTCTGTTCATTTCATATATGTACAACTATATGTGGGGACTGGGGTGGTAGTCTCCTTACCATCATGTTCATCTCAGTTTTACACTTCGTACTTATATTTCCTTCTGTTCATTTCATATATGTATAACTATACCTGGGGACTGGGGTGGTACTCTCCTTACCATCCTGTATATCTCAGTTTTGCACTTCGTACTTATATTTCCTTCTGTTCATTTCATATATGTATAACAATATGTGGGGACTGGGGTGCTGGTCTCCTTACCATCATGTTTATCTCAGTTTTGCACTTCGTACTTATATTTCCTTCTGTTCATTTCATATAGGTACAACTATATGTGGGGACTGGAGTGGTAGTCTTATTACCATCATGTTTATCTCAGTTTTGCACTTCGTACTTATATTTCCTTCTGTTCATTTCATATATGTATAACTATATGTGGGGACTGGGGTGGTAGTCTCCTTACCATCATGTTTATCTCAGTTTTGCACTTCGTACTTATATTTCCTTCTGTTCATTTCATATGTGGGGACTGGGGTGGTAGTCTCCATGCCATCATGTTTATCTCAGTTTTGCACTTTGTACTTATATTTCCGTCTGCTCATTTCATATATGTATAACTATATATGGGGTCTGGGGTGGCAGTCTCCTTACCATCATGTTTATCTCAGTTTTGCACTTCATACTTATATTTCCTTTTGTTCATTTCATATGTGTATAACTATATGCGGGGAACTGGGGTGCTAGTCTCCTTACCATCATGTTTATCTCAGTTTTGCACTTTGTACTTATATTTCCTTCTGTTCGTTTCATATATGTATAACTATAAGTGGGAACTGGGGTGGTAGTCTCCTTACCATCATGTTTATCTCAGTTTTGCACTTCGTACTTATATTTCTTCTGTTCATTTCATATATGGATAAATGTATGTGTGGACTGGAGTAGTAGTCTCCTTAACATCATGTTTACCTCAGTTTTGCACTTTGTACTTATATTTCCTTGTGTTCATTTCATATATGTATAACTATATGTGTGGACTGGGGTGGTAGTCTCCTTACCATCATGTTTATCTCAGTTTTGCACTTCGTACTTATAATTCCTTCTGTTCATTTCATATATGTATAACTATATGTGTGGACTGGGGTGGTAGTCTCCTGACCATCATGTTTATCTCAGTATTGCACTTCGTACTTATATTTCCTTCTGTTCATTTCATATATGTTTAATTATATGGGGGGACTGGGGTGGTAGTCTCCTTACCATCATGTTTATCTCAATTTTGCACTTCATACTTATATTTCCTTCTGATCATTTCATATGCGTATAACTATATGTGGGGACTGGGGTGGTAGTCTCCTTACCATCATGTTTATCTCAGTTTTGCACTACATACTTATATTTCCTTCTGTTCATTTCATATACGTATAACTATATATGGGGACTGGGGTGGTAGTCTCCTTACCATCATGTTTATCTCAGTTTTGCACTTCGTACTTATATTTCCTTCTGTTTATTTCATATACGTATAACTATATGTGCGGACTGGAGTGGTAGTCTCCTTACCATCATGTTTATCTCAGTTTTGCACTTCGTACTTATAATTCCTTCTGTTCATTTCATATATGTATAACTATATGTATGGACTGAGGTGGTAGTCTCCTTACCATCATGTTTATCTCAGTTTTAAACTACATACTTATATTTCCTTCTGTTCATTTCATATATGTATAACTATATGTGTGGACTGAGGTGGTAGTCTCCTTACCATCATGTTTATCTCAGTTTTGCACTTCGTACTTATAATTCCTTCTGTTCATTTCATATATGTATAACTATATGTGTGGACTGGGGTGGTAGTCTCCTTACCATCATGTTTATCTCAGTATAGCACTTCGTACTTATATTTCCTTCTGTTCATTTCATATATGTTTAACTATATGGGGGGACTGGGGTGGTAGTCTCCTTACCATCATGTTTATCTCAATTTTGCACTTCATACTTATATTTCCTTCTGATCATTTCATATATGTATAACTATATGTGGGGACTGGGGTGGTAGTCTCCTTACCATCATGTTTATCTCAGTTTTGCACTTCGTACTGATATTTCCTTCTGTTCATTTCATATATGTATAACTATATGTATGGACTGGGGTGGTAGTCTCCTTACCATCATGTTTATCTCAGTTTTGCACTTCGTACTTATATTTCCTTCTGTTCATTTCATATATGTATAACTATATATGGGGACTGGGGAGGTAGTCTCCTTACCATCATGTTTATATCAGTTTTGCACTTCGTACTGATATTTCCTTCTGTTCATTTCATATATGTATAACTATATGTGAGGACTGGAGAGGTTGTCTCCTTACCATCATGTTTATCTCAGTTTTGCACTTCGTACTTATATTTCCTTCTGTTCATTTCATATATGTATAACTATATATGGGGACTGGGGTGGTAGTCTCCTTACCATCATGTTTATCTCAGTATTGCACTTCGTATTTATATTTCTTTCTGTTCATTTCATATATGTATAACTATATGTGGGGACTGGGGTGGTAGTCTCCTTACCATCATGTTTATCTCAGTTTTGCACTTTGTACTTATATTTCCTTCTGTTTGTTTCATATATGTATAACTATATGAGGGGACTGGGGTGGTAGTCTCCTTACCATCATGTTTATCTCAGTTTTGCACTTCGTACTTATAATTCCTTCTGTTCATTTCATATATGTATAACAATATGTGGGGACTGGGGTTCTGGGCTCCTTACCATCATGTTTATCTCAGTTTTGCACTTCGTACTTATATTTCCTTCTGTTCATTTCATATAGGTACAACTATATGTGGGGACTGGAGTGGTAGTCTTATTACCATCATGTTTATCTCAGTTTTGCACTTCGTACTTATATTTCCTTCTGTTCATTTCATATATGTATAACTATATGTGGGGACTGGGGTGGTAGTCTCCTTACCATCATGTTTATCTCAGTTTTGCACTTCGTACTTATATTTCTTTCTGTTCATTTCATATGTGGGGACTGGGGTGGTAGTCTCCATACCATCATGTTTATCTCAGTTTTGCACTTTGTACTTATATTTCCATCTGTTCATTTCATATATGTATAACTATATATGGGGACTGGGGTGGCAGTCTCCTTAACATCATGTTTATCTCAGTTTTTCACTTCATACTTATATTTGCTTTTGTTCATTTCATATGTGTATAACTATAAGTGGGAACTGGGGTGGTAGTCTCCTTACCATCATGTTTATCTCAGTTTTGCACTTCGTACTTATATTTCTTCTGTTCATTTCATATATGTATAAATGTATGTGTGGACTGGAGTAGTAGTCTCCTTAACATCATGTTTACCTCAGTTTTGCACTTTGTACTTATATTTCCTTGTGTTCATTTCATATATGTATAACTATATGTGTGGACTGGGGAGGTAGTCTCCTTACCATCATGTTTATCTCAGTTTTGCACTTCGTACTTATAATTCCTTCTGTTCATTTCATATATGTATAACTATATGTGTGGACTGGGGTGGTAGTCTCCTTACCATCATGTTTATCTCAGTATTGCACTTCGTACTTATATTTCCTTCTGTTCATTTCATATATGTTTAACTATATGGGGGGACTGGGGTGGTAGTCTCCTTACCATCATGTTTATCTCAATTTTGCACTTCATACTTATATTTCCTTCTGATCATTTCATATACGTATAACTATATGTGGGGACTGGGGTGGTAGTCTCCTTACCATCATGTTTATCTCAGTTTTGCACTACATACTTATATTTCCTTCTGTTCATTTCATATATGTATAACTATATATGGGGACTGGGGAGGTAGTCTCCTTACCATCATGTTTATCTCAGTTTTGCACTTCGTACTTATATTTCCTTCTGTTCATTTCATATATGTATAACTATATGTGGGGACTGGGGTGCTGGTCTCCTTACCATCATGTTTATCGCAGTTTTGCACTTTGTACTTATATTTCCATCTGTTTATTTCATATATGTATAACTATATATGGGGACTGGGGTGGCAGTCTCCTTACCATCATGTTTATCTCAGTTTTGCACTTCGTACTTATATTTCCTTCTGTTCATTTCATATATGTATAACTAAGTGTGAGGACTGGGGATTGTAGTCTCCTTCCATCATGTTTATCTCAGTTTTGCATTTCGTACTTATATTTCCTTCTGTTCCTTTCATATATGTATAACTAAATGTGGGGACTGGGGTGGTAGTCTCCTTACCATCATGTTTGTCTCAGTTTTGCACTTCACACATATTTCCTTCTCTTCACTTTATATATGTATAACTATATGTGGGGACTGGGGTGGTAGTCTCCTTACCATCATGTTTATCTCAGTTTTGCACTTCGTACTTATATTTCCTTCTGTTCATTTCATATATGTATAACTACATGTGGGGACTGGGGTGGTAGTCTCCTTTCCATCATGTTTATCTCAGTTTTGCACTTTGTACTTATATTTCCTTCTGTTCATTTCATTTATGTATAACTATAAGTGGGGACTGGGGTGGTAGTCGCCTTACCATCATGTTTATCTCAGTTTTGCACTTCGTACTTATATTTCCTTCTGTTGATTTCATATATGTATAACTATATGTGAGGACTGGGGATTGTAGTCTCCTTCCATCATGTTTATCTCAGTTTTGCACTTCGTACTTATATTTCCTTCTGTTCCTTTCATATATGAATAACTATATGTGGGGACTGGGGTGGTAGTCTCCTTACCATCATGTTTGTCTCAGTTTTGCACTTCACACTTATATTTCCTTCTGTTCACTTTATATATGTATAAATATATGTGGGGACTGGGGTGGTAGTCTCCTTACCATCATGTTTATCTTAGTTTTGCACTTCGTACTTATATTTCCTTCTGTTCATTTCATATATGTCTAACTATATGTGGGGACTGGGGTGGTAGTCTCCTTACCATCATGTTTAACTCAGTTTTGCTCTTCGTACTTATATTTCCTCTGTTCATTTCGTATATGTATAACTATATGTGGGGACTGGAGTGGTAGTCTCCTTACCATCATGTTTATCTCAGTTTTGCACTTCGTACTTATATTTCCTTCTGTTCATTTCATATATGTATAACTGTATGTGGGGACTGGGGTGGTACTCTCCTTACCATCATGTTTATCTCAGTTTTCAAACTTCCTACTTATATTTCCTTCTGTTCATTTCATATATGTATAACTATATGGGGACTGGGGTGGTCGTCTCCTTACCACCATGTTTATCTCAGTTTTCCACTTCCTACTTATATTTCCTTTTGTTCATTTCAAATATGTATAACTATATGGGGACTGGGGTGGTAGTCTCCTTACCATCATGTTTATCTCAGTTTTGCACTTCGTACTTATATTTCCTTCTGTTCATTTCATATATGTATAAATGTATGTGGGGACTGGAGTGGTAGTCTCCTTACCATCATGTTTATCTCAGTTTTGCACTTTGTACTTATATTTCCTTCTGTTCATTTCATATACGTAGAACTATATGTGGGGACTGAGGTGGTAGTCTCCTTAACATCATTTTTATCTCAGTTTTGCACTTTGTACTTATATTTCCTTCTGTTCATTTCATATATGTGTAACTATATGTGGTGACTAGGGTGGTAGTCTCCTTACCATCATGTTTATCTCAGTTTTGCACTTCGTACTTATATTTCTTCTGTTCATTTCATATATGTATAACTATATGTGGGGACTAGGGTGGTAGTCTCCTTGCCATCATGTTTATCTCAGTTTTGCACTTCGTACTTATATTTCCTTCTGTTCATTTCATGTATGTATAAATGTATGTGCGGACTGGAGTGGTAGTCTCCTTATCATCATGTTTATCTCAGTTTTGCTCTTCGTACATTTATTTCCTTCTGTTCATTTCATATATGTATAACTATATATGAGGACTGGGGTGGTAGTCTCCTTACCTTCATGTTTATCTCAGTTTTGCACTTCGTACTTATATTTCCTTTTGTTCATTTCATATGTGTATAACTGGTTCTACCTGACATAGTCGAAACCACACAACACCGACAACGACATCACCGACACCACATAATCGACAGTCCATTAACACGAAACCTCATATACCCGACAACGAAATAACCGACGGTACACAAACACGAAACCCCATACACTGCACACACCACAATAACAACAATAAAAAAACAAAACCCATCCCCATTCCACAAACCACACACCCAACACAAGCACACCAAAATCCTTACAAACCCACACTAAACCTTACCCTAACCCTAAGGTCCGTCACTATCGCATACCTAACCCGCTCCCTAACCCTAACTCACTTAACCCGCCCCTATCCCAAAGTCTATCCCTACCGCACACTTACCTAACCTGCTCCCTAACCCTAACTCACTTAACCCACCCCTATCCCCATAGACCGTCAATATCCACACTTACCTGACTCGCACCCTAACGTCCGTCACTACCGCATACTCACACAGCCTTTTCCCATGTCGGCATCCTCAGCGTCGGTGTTGTCATCCGTCGTGTCGGTCTTCTGCATTGTCGATGTTCTGGCACTCGCGATTCGCGTCGGTCTTCTTCATTGTCGATCTTCTGGAGCTCCGGATTCCATTGTTGGTGTTCTGCGCTGTCAACTAAGTCAGGTAGAACCGTATAACTATATGTGGGGACTGGGGTGGTAGTCTCCTTACCATCATGTTTATCTCAGTTTTGCTCTTCGTACATTTATTTCCTTCTGTTCATTTCATATATGTATAACTATATATGAGGACTGGGGTGGTAGTCTCCTTACCTTCATGTTTATCTCAGTTTTGCACTTCGTACTTATATTTCCTTTTGTTCAATTTCATATGTGTATAACTATATGTGGGGACTGGGGTGATAGACTCCTTACCATCATGTTTATCTCAGTTTTGCACTTCGTACTTATATTTCTTCTGTTCATTTCATACATGTATAACTATATGTGTGGACTGGGGTGGTAGACTCCTTACCATCATGTTTATCTCAGTTTTGCACTTCGTACTTATATTTCCTTCTGTTCATTTCATATATGTATAACTATATGTGGGGACTGGGGTGGTAGTCTCCTTACCATCATGTTTATCTCAATTTTGTACTTCGTACTTATATTTCCTTCTGTTCATTTCATATATGTATAACTATATGTGGGGACTGGGGTGGTAGTCTCCTTACCATCATGTTTATCTCAGTTTTGCACTTCGTACCTTATATTTCCTTCTGTTCATTTCATATATGTATAACTATATGTGTGGACTGGGGTGGTAGTCTCCTTACCATCATGTTTATCTCAGTTTTGCACTTCGTACTTATATTGTTTTCTGTTCATTTCATGTGTGTATAACTGTATGTGGTGAGTGGAGTGGTAGTCTTCTTGCCATCATGTTTAATTCAGTTTTGCACTTCGAACTTATATTTCCTTCTGTTCATTTCATATATGTATTACTATATGTGGGGACTGGGGTGGTAGTCCCCTTACCATCATGTTTATCTCAGTATTGCACTTCGTACTTATATTTCCTTCTGTTCATTTCATATATGTACAACTATATGTGGGGACTGGGATGGTAGTCTCCTTAACATCATGTTTATCTCAGTTTTGCACTTCGTACTTAAATTTCCTTCTGTTCATTTCATATATGTAATCCTATATATGCGGACTGGGGTGGTAGTCTCCTTACCATCATGTTTATCTCAGTTATGCACATTGTACTTATATTTCCGTCTGTTCATTTCATATATGTATAACTATATGTGGGGACTATGGTGGTAGTCTCCTTGCCATCACGGTTATCTCAGTTTTGCACTTCATACTTATATTTCCTTCTCTTCATTTCATATATGTATAACTATATGGGGGGACTGGAGTGGTAGTCTCCTTACCATCATGTTTATCTCAGTTTTGCACTTCGTACTTATATTTCCTTCTGTTCATTTCATATATATATAACTATATGTGGGGACTGGGGTGGTAATCTCCTTACCCTCATGTTTATCTCAGTTTTGCACTTTGTACTTATATTTCCTTCTGTCCATTTCATATATGTATAATTATATGTGGGGACAGGGGTGATAGTCTCCTTACCATCATGTTTATCTCAGTTTTGCACTTCGTACTTATATTTCCTGTTGTTCATTTCATATATATATAACTATATGTGGGGACTGGGGTGGTAATCTCCTTACCCTCATGTTTATCTCAGTTTTGCACATTGTACTTAAATTTCCTTCTGTTCATTTCATATATGTATAACTATATGTGGGGACTGGGGTGGTAATCTCCTTATCATCATCCCCGGGATTCATGAAGCTCGGCGCAAGGCCGGTGTAAGGCTTGCGCCGGCAGTGCAGTGTATAATCGGCGTAGCAGCGCCACATGCATAGTAATGAGTGCGCGCCGCAACCACAGACACGTGCAGAGGGCACGTGCGCGAGCCCAAGTAGGATGCGCCCGTAGGCGTGGCCAAGCCGGCAGGCGATGAGCCACCTAAAGTGCTGACTGTCACAGGCCACCTGCAATAGTAACCGCACCAGCCAGGGTCCGTGGATAATGAAACGTACGCAGAGTATGCAACATTGTACCCATTCACACAAAACGGAGAACCAAACATTAACCCATGAAGTCCAAATTGTACCCGTGCAAGGAACAAAGGATACGCGTAATACCATGTCCGTCACGCAATGCACTGTCAGTGGGCATACCCAGTGAAGGTGTACCGCAGCATGTCAGCGCGCCGCATCCACACACAAGTAGCCCCATGGGCATGGTCACCAGCAGTAGTGAGAGTACACAGCGGGCAGCCGTGTCGATTTAACAACCAGAAGGAAACCAGATACCCTAAACACAGACAAACATGTGCATAGCAACATGTACTACACCCAGCAACGTGCCCGTCGCATACACATAGGACGGCGTATGCCGAAGCGTAATATCCAGAAGCAGAACCCATGCATGCAAATGTAATACACAACAGCCCCGTCATAGCACGTAACCCGCACCCATGTACGACCGTGCACCCAACCCAGCTAGCAGCCTTGTGCAGCCGCACACCTACACACAATGGATATACTTCAAATGTAGTATGAAGTATTGTCCTAGGCAGTGTCACGCGGGCAAATATGTACCCCACATGTCAACATCCCACCTCAGGTACCGATATCCAAATGGCTGCATGTGAATGTGTCAGCAGAATGTGTACATCCCGCATGTGGTATGGACCTGTCGAAACCCCATAGGCGTTCACACGCCACGGTGGCCATAACTGTACACATCTGGACAAGGCAGTATGTTCAGCCACCATACTGATGATTAGCTATGCAGACATGTCAAACACAACACATATGGTGGAACATCTGCCCACCAAGCAGGACGCCCCAACAGGGTGCCACATGCACAGAAGGTGAAGGTGGGACATCACACATTGAGAATAGCATTGCCGGATGGCCAAACACCTACGGCCAATGCAAAGGAAGGAATAACATGTATATGCCTGGATGAATGGGTATGTCATAGCATGGGAATAGGCTAAGCTATCCAACATAATAGCCATGCGTACCAGATACAAACTGCCAGTAACACATAGTAGTAATGCAGGAAGGCATACACGACTGTGGGAATATCACAGGACATATGGCACGTGCCAAGTGTTGATGCATGACACAAATCTCCAGGATGGGGCTCCCTGCAAAGAGGAACATGTGCCAACCCCACCCCCCACAGATGTACCGGCAGTGGAAACACAACCCAAACACACACCAACACCACCGTCCATCCCATGATAGCAATGGAAGCTGGTCAAAGACCACCATGATGCGTGCACAAACAGGGACACGTGTAACCATTGCCCTGACAACCCCCCACAGGCCAACGAATAATAGTATGGACATATGCATGTAATGCTGTGAAGGATGTGTGGTAGTCCTCAGTATCACAGAGGTAGGTACACAGACACAATGTAATCAACCGTGACGTATGTGCACTGTACACAGCATACCTGCAGGTAATACATAGTTCAATCATGTGCCACAGAAATATACACATACGAATGAGGACAGGGGATAGACAAGTGTGAATGGGACAAACTATGAACATAGGTTCATAGGTCCATAGGTACATAGTAGGCTATCCACCCAAGGGCAGCTACAACCCTAGCCCATAGTTATGTTGCCTTTGCCACCCCTCCAGTTTGAAGAAAACAATGCCTATTATATTGCTGTACCTCCGTCAAGCAGTGACATTGAAGTAATCCCTGGGGTATATCTGCAATCTCCCATCCATTGGTCAAGATCCCCCTCGAACAAGGCCAGCAAGGTTCTCTGCCTCACATGTACTGGGATGTTGTTCCACAGCATAGTGAGTGTCTGGGCGATGAATCTGTCCCTCCAGCACAGTCTATTAATGACCGTGTCAAGGTTCACGTCACCTGCCCCTGTGGTTCTGAGGGATGTAGATTCATTAGGTGAAGCATAGTCATCAAATATGGGTCAACATGGCCTTGTATGTCAGGCACAGGTCACCATTGAGCAAGTGGTATGTGACTGAATGGAGCAGGAGTCCTTTCAGTTGGGCAGCATAACACATATTCCTGAGACCCTGCATCTGTTTGACGATGAACGTATGGGGCCTTCCCAGCTGCTGCAGGTGTCGGGTCAGATACCATCCGAACGGGGCATTGTACTCAATCATAGGTCTAATGAGTGATGAGTACAAGGAGAAGATGACCTCCCCAGATCTAGATGTGAATCCCTGCATGATCAGGTGGGCAATGTAGAAGGTCTACCTAACTACGTTAGCAATGTGTGTGTCGAACGAACGGTTACTGACAACCTGGGTCCCCAGATCCCTGGTAACTCCCTCTGTGCTCAGTGGATTGCCACCTATATGGCAGCAAGGGGTAACCTTGTTCTTCCCGAAGGGTATGACTATGCATTTCCCGGCATTTAGCTGTAGGCCATGTCCCTGGCACCAGATATCCATATCTGTGAGGCCCTTCTGAAGGATATCTGTGTCAGATGTGCGTCCCACTATGGCACCCAGTTCGCAGTCATCTGCAAACATTGACAGCCATAACCCCCCTGTGTTTGCTTGTACTTTGGAAATGTAGATGCTGAAAAAGAGTGGACCCAGGACTGAGCCCCGTGGGACACCGCCTGTGACCGGCTGTGAGTCTGACATGGTTCCAGCAACTATGACCGTGTGGGTTCTGTCACCTAGCCAGTTTGCAACCCATCCTGCGATGTATGGGTTCACATCCAAGCCGATGGGTTTATCAATGATACCTGAGGGGGGTATTGTGTTGAAGACCTTTGACAGGTCGAAGTAGGCTGTATGGACTGCCTGACCCTCATCAATGGCCTTGGTGACTGTCCCTAAAAAGTCAACCAAGTTTAAAACGCATGATCTGCCTTTGACCAAGCCAAACTGGGTTTGATGCAAAGTATGCAAGTCCCCTATGTCTTCATCTATGAGTTCTATTATGATCCTTCTCCATGGCTTTGCAGATAAGGCTTGTCAAGCTAATGGGATGGTAATTACCAGGGTCAGTGTAGGCACCACCCCTGTGAAGTGGGACTACAGTCGCCCTGCGCCACAACATGGGTACGTTACCTGAGGTGAGGCTAAGATTAAACAGCTGTCCTAACTGTGGGTCTAATTCCTCATTGAGGTCGTGGAGTACACATCCGGGACACCATCTGGTCCCATGGATGCTGTGTTTACTGCCTTGGAGAGAGCATTTCCCACCTGTGCATTACAGATGTTTCGGGGGCCACAATCCTCTGGTACAGATATCTCTCCATGTGGGGGGGGGGATGTTTGCACCAAACCTGTCAGCCAGTATGTTGGCAATGTGTGTAGGTTCAGTAAACTTCACATCATTCTGAACCCAGTCCGAGCATATCTGGGAGTGTCCTCCCAGGTGTCCAACATAGCTAAAGAAGGCCGTATGATTGTCTGTTGAGTCCTTGGTGATATATCTGTCGGATTTGCCCTGGATGATGTCATGAGAGCTTGTAGTTCTTCACATATAATGAGCAAGGGTGTCATACCTTACAAGGAGTCTGCTCTGTCTTGTAGTAGCTACCTCCTTTCGTTGTAGAGCTTGTGTATGGCTGGGGTACACCAGACTGGATGCTTGGCTTTGGTACAAAGAGTCACAGTTGTGTAAGGGATTGCCTGATCCATGCAGTCCTCTAGGTGCTGGTAGAAGGCATATGTAAGTGATTCAGTGGCTTGAGGAATGTTTACCACTGGCTCAGGGGCCTTAAAGGAGACCACACTAGTGTTTAAAAGTGTGAAGTCGGCTTCTGAGAAAGCCATATGTATGGTAACCGGCACCACCCACAGCATTGTATGCCAACAGCAGAAGCTAATGTATGTTGTCCAAATACACGTGTCCGTACACATGGAACATCATAGCAATAAACCACGCCTGGATGTGGGTGATGCTAGACATACCCACGGCAGACGTGGTGCGTTCCTGAGGCCGACGCCCGAGAGACCACACACATAGCCGGCCTTAGGCATAGGCCAAGTAGGCAGCTGCCTAGGGCGACGCTCTGCTAGGGGCACCTTTCCAGCCTTTATTTGGTGTAGGTAGACCAGGATGGGGGTAGCGGGTGATGTGGTGGGGGCACCATGGAGTCCTTTTGCCTAGGGCACCACCTGACCTAAGGCCACACCTACAGTACCCACACCCAGACGCGGGTCATTGCTAGTATGCTATATCATCTATGGAAAGAAACCATATATTCCCAGACATAATGGCACAGCATAATGCCTGTCCACCGCCCAAAGCAGACATACGGCACCCACGGTGGTGCGGACGTACTGCGCGAGATGTCCGTAACCAATGTCGACACTGTCACGCTATGTGAAATAATGTCAACATAGCGACTCAATACTAAACAGCGACGGAGAGCCCGATGTCCCCATTGCTGAGCTGTACAACCTGTTCCGCAATGTTAAATGTGTGTAGCAGAGCGGGACTGCCCCAAACTAAGCAACGGACATGTCCGTGGCTCGGTGGAAGCCGTCACGCAATGTTAAACCCATGTAATATAGCGATACAGGTTATAAATACCGAGGTTTAGTAATGGAAATAGGTCCGTTCGACCAGACTGTGTGCAATTACTATAACAAGATCTACAACGGGCACGCCGGCCAATCAGCGCACACGGTTAGGAATAATGGGGGGGGGAGATGGTATCACAGACACGGACAAACCGTGCCCATGTGACTCGTCTGACATTCGTACACGGTCAGGGCAGTTCCGTACACTAGGCGGACAAGACCAAACCCAAAGCACCACAGGAACACCCTGACAATCGAAGGCCTGTATGCGTAGGGGATATAAGCCCCTGTGATCTGAATATCCCTGCGGTCACGACATATGCATCCTGGGCCATGAGCGGGAGGGAATGAGGAATGTTTAACATGTAGTACTGTACCTTTCCCAGCAGGAGAATGGATGCCTGTGACGTACGTGAGTGCGGGGGGGTGGGGCGGGGGAATATGTTAATTTAGCTAAGTACCATGGGTATGCATGTAAATGAGACCGAACAGCTAACATGTAGTGGTCACAGTAACCGGCAAACGTGAATGCAATCCCGTTTGAATTACGACTATAGAACATATAAATGTGCATGTGTACGTAATGCGTCCATGCCGCAAAGACAGTTACATGTGTAAAGGTGAAAGTGCATTCCGCACACGTCCGTCAACCGGATCAGAGATATGTTACCGGAACAGTCACAACTAACACAGGCCATGTAACCACACAGACCCAGTAAACATATGTAACCAGAATACGGATATGCATGTGCGCCTGCGCGTAACCCACAATTAGGAAATGCAAGTGCGCGTGTGCGTGTGTGATCCGCTCACAGCAGGGAATGTTAAGGCCATGTCCTCCACGTCAATCATACATGTCTCAAAACTGTCAGCCCCTGAAAGTGTGGAATAGGGCAATGCCATGTAAAGTACCATTAGAAATAGTGAGAAACACACGCTATGTGATAAGACAAACATAGAATGTGGATAGAATAACGTGTGCATTAGTAGTATGGATAGACAATGGTTATGCATCAGTAACTCGACCCACTTGTCAGAAGGTGCACCCGTATGAAAAGTGTTCAGTGGGCTCACACTTGTTGACCGGACTAGGCTAGCTGGATATATGTCCAGTGTCAGCAGAGGCCCGTGGAGAAATGCTCCACACACAATAATAGCACAACATACCAAAGTACTCATATATGTAACCAAAGAAGAACAACAATAGAAAGCATCCTGAAAGGACAGGTTACACACAGATCACAGACGACAGAGAAATATATGGCCAGTGGAAGCACGTCACAATTACGGGATCATGTCCCATAGAAGCAAGACGGTCCCACATGACACGCCAGCAAATTGCCAGATAGACACAGGTCAATGTAACACACAGCAACATTAAGGGCCAACCAGCCGTACACCATGCCCGAACCTGTACAGTGGAAAGGTACGGCATGGTAATTGATGTGTGTACACAGGTAATCCATAGACAGTAACAAAGCAAGGTATGAAACGAGGGGTTCACTTGTATATATCTACACACAGAAGTCCGACGGCCCGTATATATGACGCATGGACATAGATTTGTCACCTGAAAACAAGATGTAAGCAACTACAGTGTAGTCCATATCATATTGATATAGTAATAATACAGTCATATTCATATTTAACATTGTGACCCCTTATTTACATTCATATTTATACAATATATGCATGTAATTGTACTTACTTATTCCATGATTTGGAATCTTAATGCAACAATTATACACATTGATATACAAAAGCATTACCAACACACTACATTCTAAGGTTTACTCACAACAATTATCAACTATGTTTCAATATACTGATGGTATTGACCAATATTGTATTTATATTAACACATCGTTGTTGTATCATTGTTTCCATTCAGTAATGTATGCAACACTGAGTTCTACATGTCACTTTATCATCAAGACTTGGAGCACGGTCCACTGAACTATGAGCAAGTCTATTAATTAGTTGACTTTAAACTGACTATGAAGGAGGTATATAAGGGACGACTATCTAATGTATCTCGTACTCCAACGTTGCCCCATGTTAGTGGGTGAAAGAGCTCAGTATCCTATGACTGTGGAGTGTATCGTTTTTGTCATCGTCTGTCTTGGCATGGTTTATGTTCAAGAATGTCTTTTATGAAGATGACCAGGACTCAGGGTTTGCTGTATTTCCGCTTACTGGAACATGGATATAGATAGGCCAAGTAATACATAATATGGGTAAGAAGAAAGGAACAGTTCACCAAGAATAAACTAGGAAAAGGACCCACCAGGTCCTAAAACGAGAGCACCAAGCAAACACAATGTAGTGCTACGAAAACCAAGTGTGTCATAAATGAACCCAAATGGTGTAAATCCAAAGATGCATGTTAGCAACTGCTTTAAATAATCCTCAGAGGTCCCAATAGGAAAGATTCACCACTTTATTGTCAAAATAACACCACCAAAACAAGTAGATCACGAGCGCTTCCGCCTGGTCTTACCGGGCTTTTCCAAGTGTAATTAGCTAAACCAATAATTCTAGCTTTTATAGAACTAATTGATTAAAATATCACCATGGTACTGATGTTTTATTTGGTTCAAATGGTTCACAAACAACTTTTAACATAAAGAAATAATTTTGTTTGAATTCATATAAGTTTTATACATACATTTTAACAATGCATTATTTGTGTCGAGCATTTATAAATATGTATTTGTCTCTTTAATGCTTGTAGAAGTGGATTTAATTTATTTATAATATGGTGATATTTTAATCAATTAGTCAATTAACAGAACGCACTTGCACTATAAAAGCTAGAGTTATTGGTTTAGATAATTACACTTGAAAAAGCCTGGTAAGACCGGGCGAAAGCGCTCGTGATCTACACGTTTTGGTGGTGTTATTTGGACAATAAAGTGGCGAATATTTCCTATTGGGACTTCTGAGGACTATTTAAACCAGTTGCTAACTTGCATCATTGGATTTACACCATTTGGGTTCATTTTAGAAAAACCTGGTTTTCGTAGCACTACATAATATGGGTAGTCAAACAGACATCCGCGATTGGGGAACATACAGCAGCAGTCAAAACCACTGGCCAGATGGACACAGTCCAACAAGTTCTACACTTTACATATGCACATTGGTGTCCATTGTAGGACCCCAAAATTGATCCGTCGCCAATATCAACCAGCTGCAATCGATCGACCCAGAAGAAGTGACAGCCGTGACTACGGCACAGCTAGACATATGCACCACCAGCGTGTTTAAGGTTGATGACAAGCATCCATGAAATGCAGGACATATGAACAGAAATCCCCAGATTGTCGAGTCCATAGAAGTGCGTCCCCATCCCAGTCCCGCACACATGAAGGATGTGTAATGGGTACCGTCGAGGGTTGCAGCCATGGGATCCTGGGTATGCAGAAATGGGGCTCGGTGTTGTTTGGCAGATAATCCGTTGTCCCGCCCTGTGGGAGGGATGTGGGTATAGCACATGCCTTACTCCCCACTAATAATGCAAAGCATCCACCGGATAATGCTAAATGCAGGTGTGAAATGTGTACAGCCCTATACCAGTGTCCAGTAGGCAATTCCCATGGATGGACAAGTGTACGACCAAGATTGCACCCATAACTGGAAACCTGGTGGAATTACACAGTTGCAGTAAGGCATAACACAGGAAATACAGATAGGGACTACAGTAGACACTCCCCATACAAAGTCAGACCGCCGTGCGAATACCGACGTACACAGCACTCAATCTGCCAGCAACAAAATGGGGACCACTCGCTTCCATACTGCGGAACAAATGGGTGACCTGTGGAACACATACTAATGGCACACCAACAACATCAACTAGGAAGGTCATAGGATGGTTAAACTATGGTGTTCCCACTTATAAAGAACATCCTTCAATGAATTAATAGGATTAATGTCAATTGACCATGGAATACACATAATCAACATAAAATAACCGCTGGCACCTTATGGCACACAATCCAAACACCACATAGGTAGATGAGACAGTCAACGTAGAAATTGTCCAGGACAGTGCCCAAATGGTATACAAAGGTTCCTTCATAGACAAGTAAGCGCTTTCACCCATAGGCTCCGTCAGACTTACACATAACATAAAAGCATCCAGGCTTTGAATATCCCTCCTTACACTTTCATTGGTCAATTTCCCAGCAAACAATGAACAATTAACCACAGCATATAAAGCGCAGACGCAATGTTAACTACACACACACATATATTAACATCTCCAAAAACATCCTATTAAAACATGTATTATATGATATTGTACTATGCCTAATACTCATCAATCAAAGATCTAACAATATATATAGAAGATATGTATATCATATCAATGTAATACAGTGGTAAACAACTGAAAGAGTGGACTAATGTGTGTTAACTGTATATCTGTACCTAAACTACATTCCTGTTACTTGGGTTTAAGCCACCTGCTTCTCAAATGAGGCTTAATCAGTGTTTCATCATTCTGCCCTGGTGTGTGGTCAACTCTCCACCTAATAATCCATCTCAATCCGCATTCTAAAGCATAGTTGATGAGGTCCCCCCCTCTGGTATTATAACCTAGCCTATGTAAAACACTGAATGTAAACTTATGCCTTGTGATGTGCTCATAGCCGGCCGTAGGCATACGCCAATCCTGCGGCTGCCTAGGGCGCCGCACTAGTAGGGCCACCTTTCTAGTAGGTATGTCATGTAGGTACACCAGGATGGGGGCACCATGTGTTGTGGTGGTGGGTGCCATGGAGCCCTATAGCCTAGGGCAGCGGTCGATCTAAGGCCGCTGCCGTGGGAGGGTAATGGTCTGCAGGTATGTGCTGAAGTGCACATGAAACAGCGGTCTACAAGGATTACCCATAGTGGTGACACCTGCACAGACGGCTATAGCGGGACACACACACGACCATGCATACAGCTCAGATAGACATACACACACCATAAACAGGCAATTATACACAAGGTTTATGGCGTTATGCGGTACAGTGTCAGTACAGCAAGGATAGCTGTCTGCCACGATATCCAGCAGATGTCTCTAGGGCATTCTGGAATACGGACGTTGCATGGACAATGAGTGGATATGCATCGTACCACAGTTCAATGTGTCAGCCGTGCAAATATGCGATACATGGGACAGACAGCTGTCCATGCAAGAGCAGCGCTATGGGCACAACATAGGTATGTATATATACAACGAGAGAAATACAGGCGGACACATGTGGCAAGGCCGTGAGTGTAACGTACACAGCACCACCCCACCACACCACAGCAGGGCGCACATGGAGAACACGCTACGGAGGTCGCCAACCACAGCAGGCACATAGGCAGTCCACGAGCTGCGTCTCACCATCCACAAACACAGAGATGGCGGCAGGATATAAGTGTTCTGCGGAAACTCTAAAGCCATACCCTATGAACCCATGCGGCTGGGAGCATAGACACACAGACACAGCTGGTAGGCATGGGGATTGACCACACCCCCACATACCCAACCGCACAACAGTATGACACAGGTATGGAACGCGCTATGTGGACCACTGAACACAGCACCGTCAGAGGCACACGTCCAGGTGGGTGACAACATCCGTAAAGGAATAGCCGCCGATAGCCAAGGCATGTGTTGCCAAGCGTCTAAAATAACTACACTCTACTGGGGCAGCTGTGAACACACACACCCCACACACACACGGGGAAGGGCCGGGAGTCGAACCTACGCCTACCTACATGAACACACTACAGCATGATGAACTTACAGAACGCGCTACCGAGATTACTGAGCACAGCGCTGTCAGAGGCATACTTCTAGCGGGTGACATCATCCATAAGGGAATAGCTGACAATAGGCAAGGTATGTGTTGTGAAGCGTCTAAAAGCATGTCCATCTGCAGAGTCAGCTGGAAACACACACACACACACACACACACACCGCACACACACACGGGGAAGGGCCGGGAGTCGAACCTACGCCTACCTACATGAACACACTACAGCATGATGAACTTACAGAACGCGCTACCGAGATTACTGAGCACAGCGCTGTCAGAGGCATACTACTAGGCGGGTGACATCATCCGTAAGGGAATAGCTGACAATAGGCAAGGTATGTGTTGCGAAGCATCTAAAAGCATGTCCATCTGCAGAGGCAGCTGGAAACACACACACACACCTCACACCCCTCACACACACACACAGGGAAGGGCCGGGAGTCGAACCTATGCCTACCTACATGAACACATTACAGCATGATGAACTTACAGAATGCGCTACCGAGATTACTGAGCACAGTGCTGTCAGAGGCATACTACTAGGCAGGTGACATCATCCGTAAGGGAATAGCTGACAATAGGCAAGGTATGTGTTGCGAAGCGTCTAAAAGCATGTCCATCTGCAGAGGCAGCTGGAAACACACACACACACACACCTCACAAACACATGGGGAAGGGCTGGGAGTCAAACCTATGCCTACCTACATGAACACACTACAGCATGATGCATTTACAGAACACGCTACCAAGATTACTGAGCACAGCGCTGTCAGAGGCATACTTCTAGGCGGGTGACATCATCCGTAAGGGAATAGCTGACAATAGGCAAGGTATGTGTTACGAAGCATCTAAAAGCATGTCCATCTGCAGAGGCAGCTGGAAACACACACACACACACACACACACACAGGGAAGGGCCGGGAGTCGAACCAACGCCTATCTACATGAACACACTACAGCATGATGAACTTACAGAACGCGCTACCAAGATTACTGAGCACAGCGCTGTCAGAGGCATACTTCAAGGTGGGTGACATCATCCGTAAGGGAATAGCTGACAATAGGCAAGGTATGTGTTGCGAAGTGTCTAAAAGCATGTCCATCTGCAGAGGCAGCTGGAAACACACACACACCTCACACACACACGGGGAAGGGCCGGGAGTCGAACCTATGCCTACTTACATGAACACACTACAGCATGATGCATTTACAGAACGCGCTACCGAGATTACTGAGCACAGCGCTGTCAGAGGCATACTTCTAGGCAGGTGACATCATCCGTAAGGGAATAGCTGACAATAGGCAAGGTATGTGTTGTGAAGCATCTAAAAGCATGTCCATCTGCAGAGGCAGCTGGAAACACACACACACACACACACACACACACACACACACGGGGAAGGGCCGGGAGTCGAACCTATGCCTACCTACATGAACACACTACAGCATGATGAACTTACAGAACGCACTACCGAGATTACTGAGCACAGCTCTGTCAGAGGCATACTTCTAGGCGGGTGACATCATCCGTAAGGGAATAGCTGACAATAGGCAAGGTATGTGTTGTGAAGCGTCTAAAAGCATGTCCATCTGCAGAGGCAGCTGGAAACACACACACACACACACACACACGGGGAAGGGCCGGGAGTCGAACCTACGCCTACCTACATGAACACACTACAGCATGATGCATTTACAGAACGCGCTACCGAGATTACTGAGCACAGCACTGTCAGGATGCATACCCCTAGGTGGGTGATATCATCTGCAGAGGCAAGGCAGCCGATAGGGAATGAAGACAGATTGCGCAGTCACACAGCATGTTACCATCCCAAGGTGGGCATACAGTAACACGGTAGTGCTGCAGTCGGGAATACCAACTAACTACGGAGCAGTACATCACGACATGGATACGGGATGCACCACATACAGTATACCCTATGAGAGGGCATCCGGCGTGCACGATGTAGGCAGCCATTGTGGCATAACAACCACATATGACTCACCTGGATGGTCACCATGGCTATGCAGGATGTCATTGGCCATGGCTACACGCCTAGTAGCAGACATTGGTGCCGACTGTAGTGTGTACCCCCGAATGGTGTACTGGCCATGCCCTCACACCTAGCGGTTGCGAAGGGGAGACAGACATGCTCACGGGGTATCAACGCAGACGGGCACGGTGTGCACTGTACTGTGTGTCCATCTACACAGCTGCTCACTGGGCATGCTCAGACACTTAGAATCTGCACAGTGCAGACATGCATACACATGGGGTGAGATCATGGAAGGCAGGATGTGGACCGTCGTGTGTGTCCACCCACACAACAGCAACCCGGCCATGCCACAGACGTGGCGGTTGCGAAGGGGAAACAGGCATGCACACGGGGTATCAACGCAGACGGGCGCAGTTTTCACTGTACTGTGTGTCCATCTACCCAGCTGCTCACTGGGCATGCTCAGACACTTAGAATCTGCACAGTGCAGACATGCATACACATGGGGTGAGATCATGGAAGGCAGGATGTGGACCATCGTGTGTGTCCACCCACACAACAGCAACCCGGCCATGCCACAGACGTGGCATTTGCGAAGGGGAAACAGGCATGCACACGGGGTATCAACGCAGACGGGCGCGGTGTGCACTGTACTGTGTGTCCATCTACACAGCTGCTCACTGGGCATGCTCAGACACTTAGAATCTGCACAGTGCAGACATGCATACACATGGGGTGAGATCATGGAAGGCAGAATGTGGACCATCGTGTGTGTCTACCCACACAACAGCAACCCGGCCATGCCACAGACATGGCGGTTGCGAAGGGGAAACAGGCATGCACGGGGTATCAACGCAGACGGGCGCGGTGTGCACTGTACTGTGTGTCCATCTACACAGCTGCTCACTGGGCATGCTCAGACACTTAGAATCTGCACAGTGCAGACATGCATACACATGGGGTGAGATCATGGAAGGCAGAATGTGGACCGTCGTGTGTGTCCACCCACACAACAGCAACCCGGCCATGCCACAGACATGGCGGTTGCGAAGGGGAAACAGGCATGCACACGGGGTATCAACGCAGACGGGCGCGGTGTGCACTGTACTGTGTGTCCATCTACACAGCTGCTCACTGGGCATGCTCAGACACTTAGAATCTGCACAGTGCAAACATGCATACACATGGGGTGAGATCATGGAAGGCAGAATGTGGACCGTCGTGTGTATCCACCCACACAACAGCAACCTGGCCATGCCACAGATGTGGCGGTTGCGAAGGGGAAACAGGCATGCACACGGGGTATCAACGCAGACGGGCGCGGTGTGCACTGTACTGTGTGTCCATCTACACAGCTGCTCACTGGGCATGCTCAGACACTCAGAATCTGCACAGTGCAGACATGCATACACATGGGGTGAGATCATGGAAGGCAGAATGTGGACCGTCGTGTGTGTCCACCCACACAACAGCAACCCGGCCATGCTCACACACGTAGTATGTGCTACACGCATTCCGGCATGCAGACGGAGTGCACACAGCGCAAGTCACGGCCAGGTAAACCCGTACACACGCACAGGGTGGACACACATGCAGTTACACGTACACACACAGATGACAGCACAGGCGTCACGGGTGCAGGCTGAACATGTACACACTGCAGTGAACACTGTAGCTGCCATGCCAGCAGCATGTCATGGGTGCAGCAGTATGCCTCATGGTCCAGCAACAGCATGTGACATATATCCACAAGTCTATGTTGCGGTGTACGTCCGTCGTGCAGAGTACACATGTACTATCAATGATTCCACAGGTGTGATGTAGTCCACCCATACCGGTATACATGGACAGGCATGCTCCACACATACCACGGGCCTGACACAGATATGACACATGACTGCAGCTGTACCACAGTGAATCAATGTCCGGATATGTCATATATGTGATTTCCTGGCTGTGTGCATGGACTGCACACAGGACACATACGAAGCCTGTGATGTACCACATGCATAACACAGGCGTCTGTAATACACACGAAGGGAAGGTGGACACATGTCTGTGGTATGCACCCCCTACAGGGTGTAGCGGTGTTCACAGGGACACATACCCTTGTACAGTTTGCCTGTGACAGCTGTGATACCATACCACAGTCCATGTTCCATGTATGTTGACACACATGTCACAACATTGCAATGCATACACACATGGCAACAGGGGATACATGTGACACGTGTACTGTGCATGGTGCAGCCGTGCATGAGCGGTGTCCGGTGTTCATAACACAGTTGCAACCCCCTACCACATGCATACCCATCATGGGGGCCATCATATGGTGGCATAGTAACAGCACGCATGGCAGTATGTGTGTACACCATGTGTTTAAACACCTGTCCACATGCACATGTGCAGGTGCTGGTCACAGGTGTGTCACACACCATCCTACCCTGCCATGTGCATACAGTCAGCTATGTCACCTTTACATGACAGTGTTGCCATAATGCATACCCATCGGCCATGCGTCATCGACCATATGTCACATGGCCACTCTAACCCCTACCACCTCCCAAGTGCAAATATTGGCACAGCTGCCAGATACAGTGGTGGTACGCAGGATGCACTACATACCGCTGCACGCCTGCACATATCCCATATAGCGGGTGTGGCATTTCTAGCACCAACATGTGTGCAGGAATGTGTGCCCATGTATGCCACAGATCAGGGGGACTATGTGCCATGTGCCAAACATCACTGTACACCATGGTACAGATCTGTACATACCTCAATGTGGGGTGCATGGATGTGGATGGTGCAGTACACGCAACACATCATCCCTCCGTGTAGACATGTGTGGTCACCACCATGTCATTGTGTCAACATGTGTGTATGTCTGCTGCCTGTTGTGAGGGTGTATGCAGATATAGTGTTGTGACTGGACACTGACCACACAGGGTGACCATCCCGTATTGGTGCTGCATTGTACAGCCCTGTCAATGCCATACCTGTGAGCCTTACTGGCCACCTGTGCAAGACCACCCCCTGTGATATGGCGCGTGGGTGCATTGTCTTGTGAGGGTGCTGACCACACAGACAGGTGTCCCCATCTGCACACAATGGGGTGTGTGCCACTGAGGTGTACGCACCGCGATTGCGGACATATTCCTGTACCGGTACAGCATCCAACTGCTGCACACTGTGCACCACAGCTGACAGGTGACACCTGCGGTCAGTTGCCAGCACACTGTGTACGACACCTGCAGAATGTCACCATACCTGTACTGTGTCATGCCATGTATGTGATGTCTCTGTCCACCGTAGCCTGTGGCACCGACCACAGGTGTCAGGTGCAGTATATGTGTGGACATGTGCGTCATGTACCGTGTAAGCAACGTCACACTATATCTGGCTCCGTGCTACGCAGGTTTACGTGTATAACCTCTCTTCTTGCAATCTCGACTGTCTGTTCTCTATATCACAAAAGCTCTGCACCTGCTCCCATAGTATTCCTACATAGGTAAAGTACATGTATACTAAATGGAGTACTACACTGGCCTAGAATCCCCTTGTGTACCCACTTCCCTATAGGTGCCTTCTGACCCAGTTACACAGCAAATGCATTCACTTTCTCTGGCATGTCGAAGGGTCAATTGCTAGCGACCTCTCCTGTTCAGATGGTGATTCTGGGCGTCTTGGGCACTGTTACAGGTGCCTCATGGACATGGGCAAGCCGCACCTCCCCCACTAAACATGATACGTGTGAGAGATGCAACTATATGCCCAGACAGGGGGCTGTGCTCTCTCAAACCATGACCGGCAAGACCAAACGGGAGGGGAAGGACACCATGCACACCACAAACCCAGTGTCACATGTAACTATCGCAAATGCTAATCAAACACATGAACACACTAAGACATACCTGGAGGCACTGTTAAAACATGTCACGAACCTAATGAGCCCTCTGAAGCAGACACCCAAGCAAATGCTTCCACAAGACATAGGACATGCTACACATAGTTATCAACGTCAGTGTGCTAAACAGTCAGAGCCCCAAAGGCAACACACACAATGCCAGACACACTTGTAATGGGTGACGCCACTGTCAGACACACCAACGTCCCACCGACCAGACTGAACAAGGGAATGATCACAGTAGGCTGCCTGTCGGGCGCTGGAATCCACCACACAACACACACACTCAGGTCACTCCGCAGCATGTACAAGTATGACGCGGTCATTGCTCATGCCGGTGTCAACAACCGGAGACATACCACCCTGGGATACATGAAAGGAGACATAGAGGGCCTCTCAGATTGTGTAGCCCAGGCCAGCATGTCCCTGACCATGGGCAGTATCCCACCCTCATCAAGTATGATGCCACTATACTGGCTCCAAGTGGTCACCCTTGATAATGTGCCTGGTTACCGGTGTCAGTCTGAGGGGATCCAAATTCCTCATACCTGGGATGACATGCTTGGCATGCCACGCCCCTTCGCAAGGGATGGCTCGCACCTGTCGCCCCTGGTCTTGAAGGCTTTGGCTAAGGCACCTGCCACCCCCACAGTGCCCACTGCAGGCAAGGCTGGAATGATAAACCTACCACCCTACACTACAAACCTGGAGAACAGACAGGGTCATACTGCTCAGTGCCAGTGGTCTACGCCCAAGCTGCACGCCCTCAAATGCCCTCCTCAGTATGGAGGACATCGATGTCAGTGCTGTGACTGAAACATTGTTCAGGGCTGCTGAGAGCACCCCAGCACTATCAGGTCATACCCCATATCACGCGTTCAGGACCATAACCCGGACCTAACACAGAAGGAGGGGGAGTCTCCATTTCCATGAAGGATACACACACCTCAAGGTTGGCAGACATGCACATAGCAGCGGGGAATATCCAGGTGCAATTAACCATGGGTAGGACTGCCCTACAGTTTGCTGCATGCTACAGACCACCCTCCCAAACCTAGGATACCTGCACAGCCTTCCTGAAGACACTGGTGAGTATGAATGCTCTCACAACACCGTCATATTGGGTGACATCAACCACCCATACATAGACCGGGAACATTACCCAGGACACAGCACCCTACACCAAAGGTTCCAGGTGTTCATACACCTGAATGCTGTGGAACAACCATGCACCATACCCACAAGGGGGGGAACTATACTAGTTCTGATCATCACACATGGGGACGACATGCTCCACACAGGATGTACATCCCTCAACGGTGAGGTCAGACCATATAGTGAACTCACTGGAGATCCGCATCCTGCACCCAACACCGGCATGGGAGACCACAGTGAAGACCTCTCCACAGCGAACCACACACGTCATACGACTGGTGTGGTACCCTACAAGACCTCCATGCCAGTGGTAAACACAGGCCACACTGCTGAAACCCTTACAAATGCCTTCTATGAGCACCCCCAGGTATGTCTGCACCAAGCGATCCCTGATACAATCAGGACCTTGTCCACCAAAGGCAGGCACATGGTCTGGTGGACCCCAGCCATTGACAAACCGTACAACAAGAGTTGAAAGCTACTACATGACAGAGCAATATCTGTACCAGGGAAGGCATCACTGATGAATACCGGCGTTAACATACGATCACTCATACAATCATCCAAGGCCGCCTGTGGGACTGGACTTGCAAAGGACACATAAGACAACCATAAGGCCTTCCTTAGCTATGGTAGGAACATGGGTGGAAGCACACAGTTATGTTCGGAATTACTCCAGAATGGTACAATGATCACTGAACCCACAGACATTGCTAACAAACCAGCAGACAGGTTCCGTGCATACATCTACCCTCCCCAAGGGGGTATCCATCCCACCAGAGTCTAGCCTCTCAAACATCCCGTATGCCCAGGGGAGAGCTGATATCTGTTAAGCAGTGAACACAGCATCAATGGGACCAGATGGTGTCCCCGGCTGTGTGCTACACAACCTCAGTGAGGCCCTCACCCCGCACATAAGGCTGCTGTTTCATCTTAGCCTTACTACGGGCTACGTACCCGATGGATGGCATATGGCAACTGTGGTCCCACTACACCAGGGTAGTGCTCCTATGGACTCTGTACATCCCTGCCCTATAAGCTTGACAAGCTTTGTCTGCAAAGCTATGGAGAGGTCCATACTGGAGCCCATTAATAAAGACATTGGTGTACGGCAAATACTGGAACATACCCACATCGGCTTAGTCAAGGGCAGATCCTGCCTCCCAAACCTGGTCGACCTGTTTGGAGGAGTCACTAAGGCCATTGATGGGGGTACGTCGGTTTGCACAGACTACCATTACCTGGCGGGAGCGTTCAAACCACACTCCACGTGGGCATCATAGAAAGGCTCACCAGCGTACATGTAGAGACATATGTCACACGATGGTTTGCCAACTGGATGGAGGTCAAACCCCACAGGGTTGGTGTTCCTGGTGCCATGTCAGACTCCAAGCTGGTCCTGAGTGGTGTCCCACAGGGCTCAGTCATGGGCCCCCTCCTGTTCGGCATTCAACTTTCCGATGTGCATGCAAACATAGGGGGATTGTGGCAGACAAGGTATGCAGATGACTGCACACCGGCCACCATACTCAACACCCCATCAGACACAGACATCCACCTGGGGTCTCATAGTTATGGATAACTGGTTCCAGAGCCATGTCCTGAAGCTACATGCCAGGGAAGGTATAGACCTACCCCTTGGGAAAGACATGTTCACCCCGAATTACCACATAGGTGGTAATCCATTAAACATGGTGGACGTGATCAGGGAGATGGGTACCAAACCTGTCGGTAACCTCTCTCGACACTCACATTGCCAATGTGGTTGGGGAGACATTCCAATGTGCCCACCTGGCATCCACATCAGGGGAGGTCATTGTACCCCTGTACTCTTCACACATCGGACCAATGATTGGGTACAACGCCACATTTGGAATGTACCTAACCTGACATCTGCAGCACTTGGAAGGACCTCAAGCATTCCACAACACAGGGATAAAGGTGCTGAAACATATGTCACACGCTGCCCGACTGAGGTGACTCTGGCTGTATACCTTCTCATACCATCTGCTCTGAGGTAATCTGTGCCTGACATACACGGCCATGTCCGACCTGGGTGACATGGACATGTTCCACCTCCTAGGCTCCAAACAACTACGGGCATGGAAGCAACTGACAGAAACCTCAACACGGACATAAATAGGACGTGCTGGAGGGACAGGTTCATCGCCCAGAGACCCCCTACAACATGGAAAGGATTCCCAGCCCCTGTGAAGCAGAGACCCTCAATGACTCTTTCCAAGAGTAATCCTGACATGTGGATGGGAGATCGTAGGTATGCGCCAGGCATCATCTCTGTGTCACTGCTGGACAGAGGGACAGCGGACCAATGGATTTAGTATCCTCATCCTAAGGGGTGGTGAAAGCCACACACACTCTGGCTAGGCTTACACATGCCGTAGGGCACATAGCCTGGTATGTACCTATGCACCTATGTACCTATGTAGGAGTCCATGCAGGTTGTGGGTACCTGTGGTATGCTGATATTGCCAGATGTGCCTGTGGGTAACCCACAGCTACACGTGGGGGACTGATAACAGTGCTCCCAGTAGGCACATGCAAGTACACCATATGAGGCATACAGGTTAACAGAACCAACATGGTGCTACACATGTAACCGTCACACATACCGTGTACACAGCTCAATGTATGCTGCACCTGTACTACATGGTATGTCTGCTGCATGATGTCAGTACACAACCCACGTCACATACGCACCTGTCACCTGTCATACACAACCACTGCAACATACACATCACGCACTATGCGGACACAGGTATCACATACACCTCTCACTAACTTGTCCACCCTGTGCATCAGAATATATTTGCATAACCGTGCACCGATGGTGTGGATGACAGTGCTGCGGCAGAGGCTTCATCATATGCACAGGGTGATATGTGTGCCAGGGGCATAGGCTGTACCGATGGATGACATCATGTGTGTGTGTAAGGGCCGGTGCATTTACAGGACATGACTGTGCAGACTGCATGTGGATGTGGTGGAGCCCTACAGTTGTGTCTGCTGTGTGTGGGTATGTGTGTACACAGTTCAGCCATCTCTGATGCCTACACGGGGTATACTTGGCAGCCCCAGACTGTACAGTGCAGGTTGTACGGCTCACTGTGTCTGTCTGCGGCCACGTGACCCGTGCCTGCCTGGGGTCGCACGGGCACTACCGGGTGGAGATATGGAGTGGCCACTCTCCGATGACACATGTCCGCTGGAACCGTGTCCATGCTGGGACCGGCCAGGGCCACGTCTACGTGGCCTGCTGTGTCCTGGTGTGGTTGGTGTAGCACCAGCTGCACTGCTGCTGCTACCGGCACTGTGTGAGTGGGCATGAGAGGTGGCACGCACACGTCGACCGACACTAGGTGGTGTTGCTGGCCTATGGCCATGTGTCCTACGCCTCACCCCTACCAGGTGTTCCAGCACAGACAGCTCACGCTCGCGGATTGACATGCCTCGGTCGACGATTCCAACCATCTCACCTAATCGCCTATCCAGAACATTAGCAAGCTGCTGTTGAGCATTCGCCAATGACTGGATGTTCTCATTTAGGGAATGGATTGCGGCCCTCTGCAGCCTCTGCCCTTCTTGGTTCTGCCGTTCAGCACATGCCTGTGCCGCCATTACAGTCTGGAACATGCGTCTGGTTATACCAGCTGCTGCACCCTGTACAGCAGGTGCATGTCTGCCAGAGCTCCTCCTACAAGCAGCACCAGCCACATGCCTGTGTGGCACATCACCAGTCATTACACTGGCAACATGGTGTGTACCCGCACCTTCTGTAGCCACCACACATTCCTGCTCAATGCCAACAGATGCTGACTGTCCTTCCTCCATGGGCAACGGTGATGTGGTATGTGTCGGCATCAGAACCGTGTGCGGAGATGAAGGGGACATAGGTGGGATGTTAACCAATGGCACAGCTTCTGCCCCTGACAACCCTGCCTGTGCCTCATGCATATGGTCATCACCGCTAGTATCTGTGGGGACACTAGCATCAGATGGACCGCAGGAGGGGAACGCACCTACACCACCTGTGAATACAAAGACATACTGTAAGATACATTACACACATGCAGACACACACGCAGACACACACACACACATGCAGACACACACACAGACACACACACACACAGACACACACATGCACACACACACACACGCAGACACACACACACGCTGACACACACATGCAGACACACACACACGCAGACACATCATGCATGTGATATTGCAGATGGCATGCAGCATTCCCACACCACAGCTCAGTGAATGCAGGCCAGACATTAATAGTGGTAGTATGCATACTGCCCTGGGGTGCACACTACATCAAGCAGGTGTCATTTCAGTAGGCATGCAGTACCCACATTCATGGTAGTTTGCATGCATCACCAAGATACACCATGTGGCCACAGGCAGGTTAACAGTACACATGGCTGGCGTCACTTTGACATGTACTCCGCCAACATGTGCGATAACATGTGGACATGTGACGATGGTGTCCCACCACATGCACCGCATCATACTGGACATCACAGTGCAGTGTTATGTGTACAGGCTACAGATAGAATGCATGTGTAACAAAGATGTCTGTGCAGGTGTGGTTGGTGTGAGCTGTGTACATAGCTATACAGTGGGGAGTACAGGCACTGTGCCACTGCATGGCAGCAAGACACAGGCATGTTTCTGTGCGATGCGTAACATGGACGCATTGCATTGCCATGTCTGCAACACAGTCATGCTGTTCCACAGCACATATATGGTAGACATGGGTGGCACCTCCAGTGGCTGCAGACAGGCATTGTGGTTGTCTGGTGTACCACATCAGATGTACAGGTGGTCCACTACAGCTATGATCGCACTATGTGTGTACAAAGTGCAACTGTGTCTACCAACTCCAGATGTACTGTGTGGCAACATGCCTGTGGGTATCACCCATGGCCATGTTTGACTGGGTCATGGACAATTGTGTGTGATGGGCATCGTGTACACATCCCTGTGGTGGCCCATGTGACATACACCCATACTAGTCTGAGGTGTTACAATCCCGAGGGCTATGCAGACAGTGTGGATGTCTGCTATGTCGGGCGCAGGTCATGTCATGGTGTGACAATGTTTCAGACAGAACACCACGTGCATGGGACATGTCATGTGCCATGTCACAACATGTGCACACAATGCAGGGGCATGGGTCACATTGGTAACACCTGTGTACTGGCCAGATCACAGCTCACTATGTGGTACTGTGTGCATACCACAAATGGCATTCCGATGCATACTACATATGCAGCCATTGTAGAACACCTCCACCATTGTATGCATAGCTGACTGCACATATCACACTGATGGGTTATGTGGTGTCATGCCGGTGTATACTAACGGTTGTATCTACTGTACATGGGTGGCGTGTGTGTCAGGTGGTGCAACCTGTATACCATGACTGGAGCAGACCCAGGTGTGCATGTCATACCTGGCCACATGGCGAATATCTATACACTGTAACATGCCTGTTACTAGCAACAATCTCACCTGCGACGGACCCATGGCTGTGCGACACGCCAGAGGTACCTGTAT
Source organism: Protopterus annectens (assembly GCF_019279795.1). Taxonomy (NCBI): domain Eukaryota; kingdom Metazoa; phylum Chordata; order Ceratodontiformes; family Protopteridae; genus Protopterus; species Protopterus annectens. Next base: position 1,274,334,459 of record NC_056735.1, read on the forward strand.
AGGGGCGACACAACAGTATACACATTATCCATTACTGTAGCCACAGTAAGCACTGTGCATGTCACATCATGTACCTGTGTGGTAGCATGTGTTATGCACATGTCTGCAAACACAACGTAGCATACTGTAGTATGCAGCTTGTGTGGCCATATACCTGGCGTGTGTTGGTACATTATGTGGTGTACTGTGACACCAACACCTACGTCAGTTATCATACACATATGCAAGACTGACTTACCAGGCAGCTCCAGGCTCGTTGGTTGGGAGACACCCACCTCCACGATGGCAGCGAGTGTTTCTGCATGATGTTCCCTGGGTGTCCCCAGACTGGCCAGGAGCTCCTCCGTGTGTGTGAGTGGGTGCTGGGTTGGTGGCCCACCACCTGTTCCACCTTGTTCTCTGGCGATTGTGGCGGCATGCTGTTTCGCGTGCCGTATTAGGTCTGTGCAGTGTCGGCGTATCTGCTGGTGGGTGCGGTTGTTGCCACCAACGTTGTTCACCCTCCTGCGCATATCCTGCCACAGGTCATCCCGCTGCTGTGCTTGCTGTGGAACATGGCTGAATAGCAGGTCATAGTTGTCATGGAGCAACGGTATGATTACGTCATCCTCCTGGCGGCTGAAGGCTGGCAGCCGGGAACGTGGCATTATCTGTAAGACATAATGATGGTGACAGGTCACATTTACACTGATGTACTGGCATACCGCTGGACATACATTGCTATGACATGTACGACATCTGCACAGTAATCTCTGCGATGCATCATAGCACTGACACAGCTGACGTGTTGCCGTCACACCATTAAGCAGTGGGTATCATATCATATCTGTGTGTCAACTCATCACACTGTACACACACCATGTTGATGGTAACCTGCTGTCGACATGTGTACCTGCCTGCACCTGTGTTCATACCAGTTGGCATGTGTCCCACTGTGCACACAGTTCTACTGTTCACCTGGATGCTGTGTATATGTCACTAGGCATCGCGTACGCAGCCATTATGATTGTCAGCAGTGGCACTGCACACATACACATGGACACCTGTACATGCATGTGTTGTGCCATGTACATCTGCACAGCACTGTATGGGTGTTGGACGACCTGCCATGGCTCACCTGTATTGCACATGTGATACACATGGGACATTGTGTAACCATATGACATTAGCAGGGAAGGTCATACATAGCATGTGCGTGCACGTTGTACACACCAACACACAGCACCTGTGACACCACAGGGTGCATCAGTGCCACATTACTGCTCTGGACGGTTGATAGTGCAAGTGCCATTTGTCCATCGCACCATGTATGACTGTGATAGCACGTGCAGCCTGGCTGGGCAGGGCTGCATGGTATGACAGGGTATGTCACATACATGGCACAGGGATGTGTCCCACCTGGGGGGTACTGATATTGGCAGGGTGGCTGTCCATTCCATATGTCATTGCTATGTGTATATGGACATTACACATGTCTATCATCATGGTGTGGACAATGGCCTTCTGCAAGGTAGGCAGCATGCTGCTTGGTGGGGTGTGTATGGTGCATGCTGGTATCGCACATCCATGCATACACATTACCCCTGACAGGTGCTATGTGCTGCGATATTGTTCAACACAGTGCTTTATGTGCCCACACACTGCTATCCCGTGCACATGGATGGTAGCCTGGCCTGACATGGGTACCACATATGTCTACATCCAGTGCCTGCTGCCACCCCCATGTCAGCTGGTGCACCACCCAGCACCATCCCGCCCACAGGGACCGTGGTGTTGGGCACAGCATAGGTATCCATGTATGGGGACAGGGATGTTCACATAGCAGGGGCACTGATGGTATCATCCATCGGACCATACACGTATGATGCACACCTCACACACACAGCCCATGCAGTATGTTGTTCGCAACACTGACACAGCTATACTGCTAGGCCAGGGACATTCCCAGACGTACATACACAGATGCGTGAACATCTGTCTGTGGCATGGGCTACAATGATGGTGGGGTTCAACACATAACGTGTTTGAGTGTGGCTGGCACAGACATTCTGTGCACATGTCTCCACAGTAAGCCTGTTCTACAGTAGCCAGTGGTGATGTGCTGTGCACATGTCAATGCTGCACATTGTGTTGGTGTCTGTCTGTCCACAGGCCAGTGGTGGAACACACAGGGGTATTAGTGATCATATATGCATGCCACCCTGTACTGCTGTATTGCTAGCTTCTCGGGTGCTAATGTGTCATGGACATGCACACCTTACCCGGACAGGTGGTAGTGGGTTGCCAACCGTACCCATCTCCTCATGTGGGTTGCTATGATCCAACACCCTCTTTGTTTTGTATGTTCAGGCTATGCACCTGTGTGGGGCATGTGGGCATGCAATGCACTACTGCGTACCTTTGCACCCATTGCAGAACATGTCACACAGGTACACTGGCAGCCATACACTTCACAGCTTGATGATGGTACAACACGTGTTGTACACACGTAACACATACCCTGTGGGACATGGTCATATGTACAGGCATGTCCAACAGTCACGTACCACTGCTACCCCTACATGACGTATATGCAGTACATGTGGCGGTACAGCAACTGTCACATGTAGTCGTGCAATGCCCCCCTACCTACATGGCATGGTACTGCCTGTGGGGGATATGCATCTGCATCCATGCTGTGCCCATAGCTGACAGTTGTACATCGATATGTGCAACATACCTCATTTGGTGTTCTCATGGGTGCATGTTCGACATGGCTCCGCATTGTTTGTGTCTGTCACACAGTCATTGTTGTACATGGTTTACATGCCAGCCATGGCTTACTGTGTGTGATTCCATGTACGTCATTGGGATACCATCATTATACATTATAACAGTGTATTCCAGCCATCACATAGCCTTCCTAGATGACACTGTTAGCCAGCCAGTAGTAGGTGTTCCGCCATCTGCACATAGGTCACACAGTACGAGGGCGGCTGACACCCATTCTGGGGACAGGGTTCTGACAGCTGTGGATGGGTGTGATGCTGTCGACAACCATGACTGCACCTGATGGTCACATCTGGATGGGTAACATTCACAACACACACCTACCTTCACGTAGTAACACATCATCTACAACAATGGACATTCCTGCCAGAACAATGTGTGCAGTATGTCTGTATGACCACTGCAGGCACCACTGGTGGCCCCAGCATGGCAGCCAACAGCACCAGTGTATATCCCGTGGAACCATGGGTTACACCATTCACAACACACCTGTCTCAGATGACCCTGTTGTGGATCACAGTGCAGTTCCACACATCATGTTACACTAGGCATCATGCACTGATATGTTGCAGACGTGTGAACAGCTGTGCAACTCAACATATGCACACATGACACATCACCTGGTACAACATATCTGTCATACAACGTGTTATTGTGACCGCCCTGTGATGGCATTACACAGGCTACGTGTACTGGGACATGTGATGGCTCACCGGTATATTCACCCTCTGGGTGTGTGTCTAGAAAAGTGTACAGTAGGCAGTGGTCTGAACACAGGGACACTGTACATTGACCTACTCTGTCACTGCAACTGTTGCCTATGCTCATACTATACTTATACAGGCATGTGGTCTCTGACCACTATGACAGTCCTGGTCGACCACACTGCTATGGCACACATGACCTGCGGACATCTGCCTGTGGTGTGGAGCACACATGTACATCTTCACATGCTATACTGCCTCTGTGGCGGTGTCACATGACTGTCTCCAGCAGGGCTGTAACAGGCAGGCACGGCATGGGGTCATGTGGGACAATGCTTGCACCTTCCACTGTGCTGCACACAAGCAAGGCACACACACCAGTGCACCACTCACATTTATCTGCGGTGCCTGGGACCTGCCTCCCTGCTCTGCACAGCACACCTGCAAGTGCAGATTGTACACGGATCATATCACCCAGGCACATACCTGGACTGCAACACACACAGGTGAGGGGATCTCACATCACACAGTGTTTTGCACACATACTGGATATTTGCCAAACACAATGCATCGTAGGTGCTCCATGTGCAGATACCCATGTTTGTGACCGCTAGACACATTGTCACACGCAACAGAGCTTACATTGTACACCACAGGTTACATGCTGTCTGTGTTGTCATACTGTACATTGGGCCTCAGACAGCTGATACTGCCATGTGCTGACAGCAACACACACTTCCCTAGAATGGACACCCATGTACCCACACATGCTTGAGGCATGCACTCCACCCAGATGGGTGACACATTACACAACACATACCATACCTACACTACCTTCAGCATGCACAATACCTCCATGTGTCTGGTGTGTTAAACCTGGGGTTATCCCCCCTTTGGTAGGTGAACACATATGCTTCACGGCCCTGCTAGCCACACCCTGGACACACACCCATCGCAGCATACATGGAACATGTGTTCTACAGCCAGTACTACTGACGTCTGCTGACGGGAGTTGTTAATGGCATGACACCCCGGCAGATGGACAGTGTACATAACTATGCTGACACATACCACAGTGCACGTCCATAGCATGTACACAGTGGTAGGGACCATGCTATTCCACAAAGAGACATGGCGGTACTGACCTTTTCACAGACGCGACGGTGGTGGTCATGTTCCATGCATATCTGCTGTATGGGCACATGTGCAGGCTGTTGCACGGTGGTGTATATTCACATGTGTGGGGTGCATCACTTGTCAGCCATGGTGGGTCCTCGTGGTCCGTCACATGCTCCAAGGCTAGCTACCTACACATGACTGCCGCACATTGCCAGTGTGGTGGTATGTCTGTGTTGTGTGGCTACATCCACATTCAATGTCGCGTACAACAGTCACCCAGGCATTGCAGACTGAGATAATGTTGGCAACATGCCAGGTAATGGTGTACTTACCAACAATACACACTCTCACTCACTACAGGGTTGCATTCCATACATAGACATCGTAGTGTCCCTGTGGACACATACATGGTACTGCCATGCACACGTTAGGTCCTAGGACACTGGCCCAATGTCACCTTCCGATCTCACTAGCTGTTATGTCCCGCCAACCTGTTTGGTATGTGTCTCCACACCAGCCGACTGAATTCACTGCTAGCCTGTTGTCAGACATTGTGTACCTTGACCATCACACTGCCGCATCTATCACACTACACATGGGTGGCACTGCATTGCACATGTGGGACTGCATTCGTACACCCATGACTGGACCATTCTGTATGGCACTGGGGCACATCCTCACGAACGTGCTTCACGCACACATTGATAACCTCCATGCCTTTACTGGCACCCTTGTTGGGCTTCTGTGTGCCACAGCACACCACATACACATGCTGGCCACCTGTCATACCATTGCATGGGTGGTTGTTGTGGTACAGAGGGCAACAAATCAGACATTGTCCTCACATTGCCCTTCAGCACCATTCCACGTTCTGGTATTGGCAACGTACACATCCACCTGCACATCATACCCTGTGTCTCAGGATGTTAGGCTATATGACTCCTGGACAGGACACACAGTGGTGCAAGCATATAATGCTACCTACTACATGTCAGGTACATATGGCATTACACAGTCCTCAGTCATGGGGCCCCTCATGTTCACTATTTGCTTACATACACAACATGCTGTCACAGAGTACTGTCCATGCCTAGATATCCCACATCTACATACCTGGCACCATTATAGCTCCACCAGCTCATATTGATAACAACCATACGGGTGTCGGTGTGGCAGATACATCATGTGGGTGTCATGGCATCAGGATGCATGACACATGGTGCATGCACATCACCTTTGCATAGCAACATTCATCCACTGACTATCACATGGATACTGGCCCCGTACATGCATATCAAATTGTACATGGTTGCTGTACACACAAATGCCCCACATGGTCCTGTGGTTACCGTATTCCACTGTGGCATGGATACACTTCTGCAGGGACACACCTATTTGTACTGTGTGTGATGCTGGTACATAGGTAGCCATTGTACCTGTGGCATACACACATCTACACACGGTCAAGTTACAATACCAATTTCATGGTGTGCCTTCCCCAACGGCTACGACCTTACATGGCACAGCATTGTCATGCCATGATGTGTACCAGGCTCAGACAGTTTACATATGCGGCTGACAGACAGAAAACACATCTGTACACATCTGCATACCACATACACAGGGGTGTCTTCTGCTCTGACATGGACCATGTCCTCCGCATTACTGATGCATGTACTACTCATACATGACAATTGCAGTGGGCAGTGTGAACGGACCACTCATGGATATGTGTACACATGCCACATTGCATGGGCTGGGCTTCTGTGTTACTTCCGCAGACACAACACACACCATGCTGTAGAACATAGGTCCTGTGCACATCCCACAGGGACACACAGTGGCACTGTTCATGTGATAGCTCCCTTGCTGTTTGAGTGACACGTAGTCATGGTACCACCACAGCAGCGGTACTGTGTAAACATGCAGTTGACACCCACCTCTGCTGTTCACTGGACACTACTATGGGGAGGTGACACTACTGTGTACACTGCACATGTGTTTACACATGGACCTGCCAGACTTCATTGTTGCCCACATTGCACCTGCTACAGATCGTTTGGGCATGGTTACTTGGTGTTCCTTCCATTTCGGATGGCTATTATGCTACTACTCTGTCCCATATCTACAGGCCATATGTATCCTGTTATTGTACATACCAATAGGCAATTACTCCATTATGCATGATATGCCTGTGATACTGTGTATGATGTCTGTCATATCCACCATGTCAGCTTTACATTACACATAGTTGACATAGTATCCCCTACTGCAAGGCATGCGTGCACGTCAGGTGCACATTACGTATGACATCGGTGGTATATGCCCATACACATGTGTGCTGTGACGGTATACATACATGTCCTATCACTTGCTGTGGCACTTCCTTGTTGGACATCCACTGCCAGCATCGGCGTGTGGTGTGGCATTGTTCTCTGTTATGCCCCCCTGTGGCAGCCCTTGTGTTATCCCGGCTGTGTACATGATATCCCATTACTTTGCACACGGTGTCCACAGTCGTTGGTATGCTCAGCAGGATAGCACTACATAGCCACCTTTCACCACTCTCTGCATTATAGACAAGTACCATTACTTACAAACACCATTCACATACAGTACAGCTTCGTCATACACATCATGCGTTACACACCTGTACATATCGTGGGTTCTACATACCTTGTCGGTGTTTCGTTCCGTTTTTCGTTCCGAGTATCGGTATTCCTGTTTCTCACTCTTCCCGTTGTACACTGCTGGTTCGGTATGAGCATACGGTTTGAATATCCTGGGTGTCATCCTTATATCCGTCGATACCTGCAACATGTGGGTTCATCACACCAATTGCTGTTCATCAGTGTGCACTTGTGCGCATATCACCTGTGCATCTACTCCATTCGTACATTATGCGTCGTAACTAGGGTATGGTTGCATTCCTCACCTGGGCGTTGGCTATTTGCCCTACCTTCGTGGAGATGGTCTGTATTGTGTTATGTTATGTGTAACTGCAGCCGCTATGTGTGGCGACAGGTACATTTCGCAGTGGTGTTAGCCGTGGATTGTGTGTGTTGGGTATGGTATTATGTTCGACATGTGGGTGTCCCTGTCCTGACGGCGTCTGTTGATGGCGTTTTGCATTCGGATGTGTAACATAGCTGTAGTATTCCTTTAAACAACGGATGCAAGTATGGGTCCACTGTTGATAGTGTTTCCCACGCGAGATGTTGCGGTTATGCAGCTGTCATTGACTGCCTGTATGTTTGTGCTGCTATTATGGCTTGTATCCCTTTAATATGTACGATGGGGAATATCGGAGGTTGTAGGTGACGGATACGGGTTGTGGGCCTTGCATCTCTACATACACGGTATGCTTGTCTGTGTGCTCCATCCCTGCCTGTGGAGTTGACAGTTAATTGTCTGTTGGTCTGGGAGTGTAGGTTGTGTTGTTGTCATGTGGTGTTGGTATCGCCTGCGTGTGTGCTTCCTGCATGTATTCCTCTGTCACATCGGTGGTATATCTGCGGTTGTTTGTACGTGACGACTATCCCTTGTCATTCGGTCCCAGATATTTACAGTCATTGTGGTCCTGTACTTGGGATGGCCTGTTTGCCAGTGGTTGCCACCTATTCAGGTGGCGATTGCTTGTTTGACACTTGTAGAACACACAGCGGTGTTTACAGGCCGATACGTGGCCACGGTCAGTGCCGGGGTAGCACATGCGTAGTTCCGCCGTACATACCTATTGCTGTGTGACTTTGCCGACGTATCGTTTTGCAATTAGCATATCGGTGTCATACATACGGTCATGATTAGTACATACGTCCTTTCCATTTCATGTGGGGTATATTCCTGTGCTACATTCTGGGACATTGTCACTTTGCATCGTTATACGTCGTCACATGCCTAGCCAGGGTGGGGGTCTCAGTACTACTTTGGGACTACTGGTGTACATATGCCTGTGGCTAGTGTACTGTATGCCTACACATTTTATTCCACTCTGCCTGTAACATGGCACCAACATACACATTTTACAGAGGCACACACATTACACTCGCACAGCGACACACACGGCACCCTCACCGCACACATACACATACTGCGGCAGTCATGGGGATGGTTGCACACAGTACCTGCATGGGCCACATCACCGGCGGCAGTGTCTACCTCCCCCCTCATATCATCATAGTATTACCCGCGCATGTACTGTTACTGTACTGTGGCCTGGCGATCATTCCGACTCGCGGTTATGCATTTCGGTATGTTGACCTTTCCATGGGTGGCAGTTTCCTCTTCTGTTAAACCTCCCGGATGCTCAGGTTGTCTTTCACTATGTATACTATGTACAGATATCGCGTGTTACATCTCTGTCACCTTACATCCCTCTGATTCTCTGTCTTACCTGTGGTACTTATATGTATATGTGTACATATATTTCTATATATGTAATTATATCTATCTACATATCTGTATATGCACATATCTACATGTCTATATGTATACACCTTGCGGCGAATGTGGCAGCATACAGCAACGCCGTCTGCTGTAGGACTCACGTACGATTCAGGTGTTGGCGTTCCATGCTCCGCTGGCTGTTGGGTGTACAGTGTTTGGGTGCTGCCTATGTTGGAGTCACACATGGGGCCACCCATACGGTACACTTTACGGGTGGTCATGTTTGTGTGCCGTCCATTTCACTGTGTGTGCAGGTAGGGAGGTGTCAGTCCATGGGGCCTACACTGTCAGAGTATGTGCTATACGTTCCCTCTTTGCCAGGGCATAGGCATATTGGGTACGCCTCCGTCTGCCTACTGGGGCTGGCACAGTGTGTTCATGGTCCTGAACCCTCTGTGCCTGGACTGGCCTTGGCAGTTGTGGTGAGCTTTGTGGCCCTTCACCATTATGTCCATGCAGCAGCTGCTTCTGCAGGATCATATTATGTAGCATGGCACATACTATGAATATGTGGGCACATGTGCCTGGAGAGTACTGCAGGGCTCCACCGGATGTATTCAAGCACCGGAACCGTGATTTCAGCATCCCAAACACACGCTCTATGATTATTCTGGTTGTGCGTGTGCCTCATTATGGCGTTCTTGCATGTGTGTGTGTGCATTTCTGATGGGAGTCATCATCCACGGCTCCAGTGCATAGCCAGCATCACCCGCAAGGTGGCCTTGTGGGATGTCCCCCCTGGTGAATACCTGGTACAGCTGTGAGGCATGCCAGATATGGGAGTCGTGGTAGCTTCCAGGGCTGCCAGCACACACATCCATGATAATGCCCTGCGCATTGCACACGACCTGGCAATTGATGGAGGGGAATCCCTTGCAGTTTATGTAGCGTCTACCCTGCTCCCCAGGTGGTGACTTGATTTGTATGTGCGTACAGTCTATCGCACCCAGTACCTCCGGGTATTGTGCCACACGGGGGAAGTGGCACATATTGCTAGCCAACTCCTCCTGAGATCTGGGGAAGTATATATGCTCATTGGCATGTGGTAACATGGCATCCAGAAACTGGTGTAGTACCCTGGATGCTGATGCCTGTGAGATGCCCATTATATCCCCAGTTGGCCTTTGAAAGGTACCTGTGGCCAGTATTCGCAAGCTTACACATACCTTTGTGTCCACTGGGATGGGCTCCCCTCTGTTGTTTCTTGTTCTCAGGCGTGGCCGGCACAGCTCCACTATTTGCTGTAACGTGTCCCTATCCACCCTGTAACTCTCTACTATCTCCAGGTCTTGTAGCCCCTGGTAGGTTACCCTTGGTCTGAACACTCTCCTTCTCCTCTGAGGCCTACGGTAGTTGTCGGCACCCTCCTCCACAACTCCGTCTGTCTCTAACACATGCTGATGGATCACGGCCACGGCGGCACCCAACATGTACATTTTAAAAGTTGCCCATGTGTTTACACCTATGGTGCGGCGTTTGGGAATACACGGCTGTGTGTTGTGTGCATTCACACTTTATACTGTTGTGCTGTACACCCGGTGATGTCATAGGGTGTGTCTGTGCGGCCGTATCTGGGGATTATCTTCCGTGTTTTACCGTTGGCACTGTGACGCTGTTGCCTTTGGTGTTGCATTACTCTTGCCTGCAATGGAGTACCCTTCGACCTTCCCTTACTGTTTCTGCACATTGCACCTACTATTTCCGGGCATGCATCCTGCAGAGCCCTGTCATGTGTAGTTTCTGGGACATGGCATAACGTGCGTTTTGTGTGCCGCCGTCGTTATGTTGCCTGTCTACTTGGCTCTGCTGTGTCAGGTCTTCACTCTTTGCAATCTGATACCTCTCCTACTTTCTTTGCATTCATATGCCTCCCCTATCCCGTTTTGCAGGTTTCTGCATGCAGAGTTGTCAGCTGCCGCCGATTGGCCTTCGTGGGTTGATTAGTGTTGATTGCTCATTACTACTCCAATTACACTGCTTCCACATTTCCTCATATTCTCAACATCACCTTCCTGTTTCCGATGTTATTTTTAGGGCGTGCGTCACATGACTGGGTTAAGGGAACGCAGTCATCCTCGTGCACATGCACCTCTGCGCGCATTGTGTGCTCTCAGCTCAACTATTTCCCCACACGCCGGTCCTGCAGCTTGTGATGTGCAATGTACAGCCCAGGTTTGCTGAGCTCCAATGTGCTTCCTCCTACAGTGGCATACCCCTCTGCAGGTGACATGTATTCCCTCTGAGCCACTCCTCGGTGTATTACCGCTGCGCCGTTTGGTACAGCCTTACGCCGGCGGGGGTTTTGCGATTCAGTATTATCTGCCTCATTTGCATGACATTGACTACTAATTCATAGTTACCATGCCGAACACTGATGCGAGTCCTTGGCAACCCTTGCACCGTGGATGTGGCTTTCCATGCATACCATGGTGTATTGTGGCTGTGAAGCCAATGTGTATTACACTGCTGTTTTTGACATTGTCATATTATTTCATTGTTTAGCACCTTCCGCAGACATGTCCTGGGGTTCTGCTGTGCGTTTCTGTGGACATACCATTTATGTTATTATTTACATGTTGTGCATGTTTTCTTTTGACATTCTCTGTGTCTTTCGCCATTGGCATATGGCAACAGTGTGATACCTGACATTGACAGCCTTCCGTTACTCCTATGTTATGTTTGGGTAAATGTAAACCGTTTTTTTTTTGGTTTACATTGCCGTGCCCTTATGCTACACCTGTGCCACTTCGTGGATCGCTATATGCCTTCATTTGCATGGTGCAACACCGCACATGGGGTGTTTAGCATACCTACGCCGGAGGCGGCGCAGATCCGGCGCACGCCAGTAGTGCACGTGGGATTGGATCGTACCTGAATCGCTCGGCGGCCATATTTGGCGTTGTAACACCTACGCTATGCGTCCGCCTGGCGCAACGTTCATGAATCCCGGGGCATGTTTATCTCAGTTTTGCACTTCATACATGTATTTCCTTCTGTTCATTTCATATATGTATAACTATATGCGGGGACTGGGGTGGTAGTCTCCTTGCCATCATGTTTATCTCAGTTTTGCACTTTGTACTTTTATTTCCTTCTGTCCATTTCATATATGTATAACTATATGTAGGGACAGGGGTGGTAGTCTCCTTACCATCATGTTTATCTCAGTTTTGCACTTCGCACTTATATTTCCTGTTGTTCATTTCATATGTGTATAACTATATGTGGGGACAGGGGTGGTAGTCTCCTTACCATCATGTTTATCTCAGTTTTGCACTTCATACCAATATTTCCTTCTGTTCATTTCATATATGTATAATTATATGTGGGGATGGGGTGGTAGTCTCCTTACCATCATGTTTATCTCAGTTTTGCACTTTGTACTTATATTTCCTTCTGTTCAGTTCATATATGTATAAGTATATGTGTGGACTGGGGTGAAAGTCTCCTTACCATCATGTTTATCTCAGTTTTGCACTTCATACTTATATTTCCTACTATTCATTTCATATATGTATAACTATACGTGGGGACTGGGGTGGTAGTCTCGTTACCATCATGTTTATCTCAGTTTTGCACTTTGTACTTATATTTCATTCTGTTCATTTCATATATGTATAACTATATGTGGGGACTGGGGTGGTAGTCTCCTTACCATCATGTTTATCTCAGTTTTGCAGTTTGTACTTATATTTCCTTATGTTCATTTCATATATGTATAACTATATGTGGGGAATGGGGTGGTAGTCTCCTTACTATCATGTTTATTAGTTTTGCACTTTGTACTTATATTGCCTTCTGGTCATTTCATATATGTATAACCATATGTGGGGACAGGGGTGGTAGTATCTTTACAATCACATTTATCTCAGTATTGCTCTTCATACTTATATTTCCTTCTGTTCATTTCATATATGTATAACTATATGTGGGGACTGGGGTGGTAGTCTCCTTACCATCACATTTATCTCAGTTTTGCACTTCGTACTTATATTTCCTTCTGTTCATTTCATATATGTATAACTATATGTGGGGACTCTGGTGGTAGTCTCCTTACCATCATGTTTATCTCAGTTTTGCACTTCGTACTTATATTTCCTTCTGTTCATTTCATATATGTATAACTATACATGGGGACTGGGGTGGCAGTCTCCTTACCATCACGTTTATCTCAGCTTTGCACTTCGTACTTAAATTTTCTTCTCTTCATTTCATATATGAATAACTATATGTGGGGACTGGGGTGGAAGTTTCCTTACCATCATGTTTATCTCAGTTTTCCACTTTGTACTGATATTTCCATCTGTTCATTTCATATATGTATAACTATATGTGGGGACAGGGGTGGTAGTCTCCCTACCATCACGTTTATCTCAGTATTGCACTTCGTACTTATATTTCCTTCTGTTCATTTCATATATTTTTAACTTTATGTGGGGACTGGGGTGGTAGTCTCCTTACCATCACGTTTATCTCAGTTTTGCACTTCGTACTTATATTTCCTACTGTTCATTTCATATATGTATAACTATATGTGGCGACTGTGGTGGTAGTCTCCTTACCATCATGTTTATCTCAGTTTTGCTCTTCGTACATTTATTTCCTTCTGTTCATGTCATACATGTATAACTATATGTGTGGACTGGGGTGGTAGTATTCTTACCATCATGTTTATCTCAGTTTTGCACTTCGTACTTATATTTCCTTCTGTTCGTTTCATATGTGTATAACTATATGTGGGGACTGGGGTGGTAGTCTCCTTACCATCACGTTTATCTCAGTTTTGCTCTTCGTACATTTATTTCCTTCTTTTCATTTCATACATGTATAACTATATGTGTGGACTGGGGTGGTAGTATTTTTTCCATCATGTTTATCTCAGTTTTGCACTTCGTACTTATATTTCCTTCTGTTCGTTTCATATATGTATAACTATATGTGGGGAATGGGGTGGTAGTCTCCTTACCATCACGTTTATCTCAGTTTTGCACTTCGTACTTAAATTTCCTTCTGTTCATTTCATATATGAATAACTATATGTGGGCACTGGGGTGGAAGTTTCCTTACCATCATGTTTATCTCAGTTTTCCACTTTGTACTGATATTTCCATCTGTTCATTTCATATATGTATAATTATATGTGGGGATGGGGTGGTAGTCTCCTTACCATCATGTTTATCTCAGTTTTGCACTTTGTACTTATATTTCCTTCTGTTCATTTCATATATGTATAAGTATATGTGTGGACTGGGGTGAAAGTCTCCTTACCATCATGTTTATCTCAGTTTTGCACTTCATACTTATATTTCCTACTATCCATTTCATATATGTATAACTATACGTGGGGACTGGGGTGGTAGTCTCGTTACCATCATGTTTATCTCAGTTTTGCAGTTTGTACTTATATTTCCTTATGTTCATTTCATATATGCATAACTATATGTGGGGAATGGGGTGGTAGTCTCCTTACTATCATGTTTATTAGTTTTGCACTTTGTACTTATATTGCCTTCTGGTCATTTCATATATGTATAACCATATGTGGGGACAGGGGTGGTAGTATCTTTACAATCACATTTATCTCAGTATTGCTCTTCATACTTATATTTCCTTCTGTTCATTTCATATATGTATAACTATATGTGGGGACTAGGGTGGTAGTCTCCTTACCATCACGTTTATCTCAGTTTTGCACTTCGTACTTATATTTCCTTCTGTTCATTTCATATATGTATAACTATATGTGGGGACTCTGGTGGTAGTCTCCTTACCATCATGTTTATCTCAGTTTTGCACTTCGTACTTATATTTCCTTCTGTTCATTTCATATATGTATAACTATATGTGGGGACTGGGGTGGTAGTCTCCTTACCATCATGTTTATCTCAGTTTTGCACTTCGTACTTATATTTCCTTCTGTTCATTTCATATATGTATAACTATATGTGGGGACTGTGGTGATAGTCTCCTTACCATCATGTTTATCTCAGTTTTGCACTTCGTACTTATATTTCCTTCTGTTCATTTCATATTTGTATAACTATACATGGGGACTGGGGTGGCAGTCTCCTTACCATCACGTTTATCTCAGCTTTGCACTTCGTACTTAAATTTTCTACTCTTCATTTCATATATGAATAACTATATGTGGGGACTGGGGTGGAAGTTTCCTTACCATCATGTTTATCTCAGTTTTCCACTTTGTACTGATATTTCCATCTGTTCATTTCATATATGTATAACTATATGTGGGGACAGGGGTGGTAGTCTCCCTACCATCACGTTTATCTCAGTATTGCACTGTACTTATATTTCCTTCTGTTCATTTCATATATTTTTAACTTTATGTGGGGACTGGGGTGGTAGTCTCCTTACCATCATGTTTATCTCAGTTTTGCACTTCGTACTTATATTTCCTACTGTTCATTTCATATATGTATAACTATATGTGGCGACTGTGGTGGTAATCTCCTTACCATCATGTTTATCTCAGTTTTGCTCTTCGTACATTTATTTCCTTTTGTTCATGTCATACATGTATAACTATATGTGTGGACTGGGGTGGTAGTATTCTTACCATCATGTTTATCTCAGTTTTGCACTTCGTACTTATATTTCCTTCTGTTCGTTTCATATGTGTATAACTATATGTGGGGACTGGGGTGGTAGTCTCCTTACCATCACGTTTATCTCAGTTTTGCTCTTCGTACATTTATTTCCTTCTTTTCATTTCATACATGTATAACTATATGTGTGGACTGGGGTGGTAGTATTTTTTCCATCATGTTTATCTCAGTTTTGCACTTCGTACTTATATTTCCTTCTGTTCGTTTCATATATGTATAACTATATGTGGGGAATGGGGTGGTAGTCTCCTTACCATCACGTTTATCTCAGTTTTGCACTTCGTACTTAAATTTCCTTCTGTTCATTTCATATATGAATAACTATATGTGGGCACTGGGGTGGAAGTTTCCTTACCATCATGTTTATCTCAGTTTTCCACTTTGTACTGATATTTCCATCTGTTCATTTCATATATGTATAATTATATGTGGGGACTGGGGTGGTAGTCTCCTTACCATCATGTTTGTCTCAGTTCTGCACTTCGTACTTATATTTCGTTCTGTTCATTTCATATATGTATACCTATATGCAGGGGTGTAGCTAGGATTTTCAAATTTGTACTGACAGCTCTTAAACTGCTACCCCCCTCCCCCGCCAAACTACGTCCATTCTCATAATTCACGGTTCGCTCTTTTAGTGTCGATGAAGAGGCATTCGCTGTAATGCCTCTTCAGTAATATAATATAAATTCACTTAAACTCGGTTCCTTGAATTGAAAATTAACCTGAAATGTCAGTTCTTTGAAAAATGCAGCATGGTAGTTGGGGTAGACTTTATGCTTTTGTTTTCTGTAACTAAGGTACAGGTTTTGAGCTTTAGTAAATTGCTAACCACCTGCTACCACTAACTAGGATGTTTCATTCACACACACACCCCTACCTACCTCTTAGTGCAAGAAATATGGACAAAGCCTAAAATAAACAGGGACAGATATTAAATAATGTTCTCATGAACTTAGAAAGTTGCTAGAATAGCAGGATTTGTGCTAGTATGAGAAAGTTGCTAGAATAACAGGATTTGTGCTAATATGTATTTTTCTAAAGGACATGAAGTCTGAAGCTCAAATGTCTGTCATTATTTAGCAACTTCAGCCTTCATTGATTTTCTAGAAAATCACAAAATTTATGAGGAACAGACAAAAAATATGGGGCAAAAATCTGGACATTCTGCAAAATGTTTACAGTTGAGAGGTATGCTACCTACCACACACACACACACACACACACACACACACACACACACACACACACACACACACACACACACACACACTCACACGCACACCTCTCAACCTCTTACAGCAACAAACTCATAAATAAAACTGAGGCAAAGGCCCAAAAATAAGGACATTTTTTTTACATATTGCTCTTATAAACTTAGAAAGATAATAGAATAGTAGTAGGTTTTGCATCAGTACGAATTTTCTGAAAGGTATGAAATCTGAAACTGAAATGTCTGCATTATTTTCTAACTTCAGTCTTTAACAATTTGCCACTAATTTGCCAGAAAACTGCAATTTTATGAAAAACGGACCAAAAATGTGATGCAAAAATATAAAATTGCCAGACAATACAGCTGGGAACCTGTCAAAGGAGGGACACCATTTTAATATGAGCACAGTTAACTTAGAGTAGCTGACAAAATTAGAGAATCTACATGCATTTCTGAAATAAAAGTAATGTATAACTCTGATCATTACAGTTATTTATAAAAGTAAAGTAAACTCTCCATGTTTTCTTCCAAAATTGCTATTTTGTGGAGGGATCATTAGGGGAAGAGCAACATTTTGAGCCAAAATCAGGGACAGTTGAGGTTTGGCTATGCCTAATTCTATAAAGCAATTTATTTGCATGTACCTCTCAACCTGTTAATGCAATAAATCTGGACAAGGCCAAATATATTGAGGGAACATATAAACAGTACTAAAAATTGCTCTTGTATAAACTGGGACAGTTGATAGAACAGATCTTATTTTAGCATGCATTTTTCTGAAGGTTATAAAGTCTGAAACTAGTGTGCCATTATTTACTGACTTAATTCCTAAATCATTTGCCAGAAAACCACAGATTTTGAGGAACAAACCAAAAATAAGAAGCAAAAAATCTATTCATTCTTTGAAAATTTGGACAGTTGGGAGGTATAGTTCAGCTGGGGCTGTCTAAGTTTGCCGCCCTTCCCCCTCACAAAACCATGGTCGAATGGAGCCTCCCCCTGCAGCCATTCCAATGATCCATTACTTTGCTATTTCACTCCATTTACCATAAACACTAATGTGCATACTGATTTACTTCTATGATGATTTGAACTTCATTTGAAAGTTTTATTTTGCATTTTACAGCGCAAACACTAAGACATCTGCTAAACAAACTTGTCATTAAAACTTCTCTGCCCTTGAAACTCACATTCATTGAAACAACATTAAAACCCACATTCAAAGAAAAATACATTTTACCCGTAGCAGATGAAAATTCATTCTGGGCTGATTTTAAATCATAGGCCCCTTGCATATGAAACATACATGTGCTCTTTGATACACCTTCCTATTGCTTTGAACATTTTTCCAGTAAACAATGAAACAAAACTGCCCAATTCAGAACATTTCCATCATAAAAGTCTATTCAAACTTCTACAGTCCACCATTATCAGTAAATAATATGCACAATCTCTGAAGTAGTAAAAAAAGTCATCTAAATAATTCCACGTTAAATAAATCTAACTAATGAAGAGGTTGCTGCTAGCAATCACCTTTATATTTCATGGCTTCACCGAAAAATAAAGTGTCTGATGCCCCTGAGGAATAAATTGCCTAAATTACATTAAAAATAAGCTAGTAATATTGCAATAACAAACTGATAACAGGCTCATAGTTAGTGTCATAACTTTCAGTACAGCAGCATTCACCCCTTATGGGAGTAGAACCAACAACCTTCTGCATTAAAAGCAAGTACACAACATGTTGTGCTACTAGCAATATAAGCCGGCTTAGCATAATCAGCACTAAACTTCTCTTCCCCTGCAGCTCTCAGCTCCTTGTAAAATCTACGCAATACTCAACTACATCTCAACTTCACAGCACAAGAAGTCTGGAAAAAGCCAAATTTATTGGGGTGGGTCAAAAGGGCAAAAAACAGGAACACATTAAACATTGCTTGTATAATCTGGGAGAGCTGCTAGAATAAAATGCTGTGTTACCATCATACATTTTACTGCCAAGGTCCCTGTGCAAAATAGTCAGAACAACATACCACTATGCCAAATCACCTGCTTTGTGAAAGAGAGGAAGACTGAAACTTAAATGGCTATCATTTAATGAATTCAGTTCTCACCATAGCTGTCAACCTCTTAGCACAAAACACATGGACAAACCCAGTAATGAGGGAATACAGCCCTCAAACATATTCAGTGAATTCAGTTCTTGCCATAGCTGTCAACCTTAGCACAAAAAACCTGAACAAAGCCAATAACAGGGTAGTACAGTCCCAAAAATAAGGACAAATTTCAAATAGTCATAAACTTAAAAAAATTGCTATAAAAAAGGTTGTGTTACTATATATTTATTGCTAGAATAAAAAGTTTTTTACTATGTATTTTCTGAAGAATATGAAGTCTGAAATTCAAATGCCTGTTAATTTTACTTCTGACGAAACAAAAACAATTTTCAGCAGAGGCCCAGGGAGAAATACTGTAGACACATGTCTTTGTAAAATGGCAGGACACCAGAGCAAATCCACACAAACACAGGGATAAGATGCAGACTCCATACAGAAGGCACCCCAGCCAAGAATCAAACCAGAAAACCTATAGCTGTGAGGCAACAATACTGCCACTGCACCATCAAATATGTAAGGAAGTAAACATTCAGAAACCTGAAGTCTGAAATTTAAATGCCTGTCAATTTGTTAATCAGGACAGTCTGACTTGGAACAAAAAAAAACAATTCTCAGCAGAGGCCCAGGAAAAAATAATGCAAACATGTCTTTGTAACATGGAAGGACACAAAAGCAAACCCACACAAACACAGGGAGAAGATACAGACCCCCCCCACAAAGAAGGCACCCCAGCCAAGAACCAAACCCAAGAACCTACAGCTGTGAGGCATTAATGCGACACTGCGACCACTGCACCATCAAATTTCAAGCTTTGCAATATTTAAAAAACACAGATATGAGGAATAGATCAGATCAAATATGAGGCAAAAATCTGCAATTTTTTTTTAAATGGTGTTGGGTAGGGAATTCAGGTCTTTAACACCTGCATACAAGGTACAGGGTTCAAGCTTGAGGTACTCCCTACCACACCACCATGAGTAATCACCAGTACATCCCACCTGGGGCATTTTCACACACACACACACTTCAGCTTACTCACCAACCCTCGGTTGCAAGACCTTCTAAATAAAATTCTTAGTTGAAGCGAGACCAACATAATGCGTAAATCCTCCTGCTCGACCAACATAACGCTTAAATCCTCCCACTCGACCAACATAACGCTTAAATCCTCCCGCTCGAAAAGCATTTGAACCGGCCGGACATACATGCGTGGTGAGCTCCATTCCGAATGGCTGTCCCGATGAGCTGATGTCATCGTGCAGTAAAGCGCGAAAAAAAAAAAAAGTGAAAAATTAAAAAGCTACCCCCCTTCTAAATAAGTTGTACTGAAATCAGTAGAGTGCGTATGCCTCTTGACGTCCCTGCCTATATGTGGGGACTGTGGTGGTAGTCTCTTTACCATCATGTTTATCTCAGTTTTGCTGTTTGTACATTTATTTCCTTCTGTTCCTTTCATACATATATAACTATATGTCTGGACTAGGGTAGTCTCCTTACCATCATGTTTATCTCAGTTTTGCACTTCATACTTATATTTCCTTCTGTTCATTTCATATATGTATAACTATATGTGTGGACTGGGGTGGTAGTCTCCTTACCATCTTGTTTATCTCAGTTTTGCACTTCATACTTATATTTACTTCTGTTCATTTCATATATGTATAACTATATGTGGGGACTGGGGTTGTAGTCTCCTTACCATCATGTTTATCACAGTTTTGCACTTTGTACTTATATTTTCTTCTGTTCATTTCATAAATGTATAACTATATGTGGGGACTAGGGTGGTAGTCTCCTTACCATCATGTTTATCTCAGTTTTGCACTTCACACTTATATTTCCTTCTGTTCATTTCATAAATGTATAACTATATGTGGGGACTAGGGTGGTAGTCTCCTTACCATCATGTTTATCTCAGTTTTGCACTTCACACTTATATTTCCTTCTGTTTATTTCATATATGTATAATTATATTTGGGGACTGGGGTGGCAGTCTCCTTACCATAATGTTTATCTCAGTTTTGCACTTTCTACTTATATTTCCTTCTGTTCATTTCATATATGTATAACTATGTGTGGGGACTGGGGATATAGTCCCCTTACCATCATGTTTATCTCAGTTTTGCACTTCGTACTTATATTTCCTTCTGTTCATTTCATATATGTATAACTATAAGTGGGGACTGGGGTGGTAGTCTCCTTACCATCATGTTTATCTCAGTTTTGCACTTCATACTTATATTTCCTTCTGTTCATTTCATATATGTATAACTATATGTGTGGACTGGGTGGTAGACTCCTTACCATGACGTTTATCTCAGTTTTGCACTTTGTACTTATATTTCCTTCTGTTCATTTCATATATGTATAACTATATGTGTGGACTGGGGTGGTAGTCTCCTTACCATCATGTTTATCTCAGTTTTGCACTTTGTACTTATATTCTTTCTGTTCTTTTCATATATGTGTAACTATATGTGGGGACTGGGGTGGTAGTCTCCTTACCATCATGTTTATCTCAGTTTTGCCCTTCTTACTTATTTTTCCTTCTGTTCATTTCATATATGAATAACTATATGTGGGGAGTGGGGTAGAAGTTTCCATACCATCATGTTTATCTCAGTTTTGCACTTCGTACTTATATTTCCTTCTGTTCATTTCATATATGTATAACGATATGTGGGGACTGGGGTTGTAGTCTCCTTACCATCATGTTTATCTCAGTTTTGCACTTCGTACATATATTTCCTTCTGTTCATTTCATATATGTATAACTATATGTGGGGACTGGAGTGGTAGTCTCCTTACCATCCTGTTTATCTCAGCTTTGCACTTCATACTTATATTTCCTTCTGTTCATTTCATATATGTATAACCATATGTAGGGACTGGAGTGGTAGTCTCCGTACCATCATGTTTATCTCAGTTTTTCACTTCACACTTATATTTCCTTCTGTTCATTTCATATATGTATAATTATATTTGGGGACTGGGGTGGTAGTCCCCTTACCATCATGTTTATCTCAGGTTTGCACTTCGTACTTATATTTCCTTCTGTTCATTTCATATGTGTATAACTATATGTGGGGACTGGGGTGGTAGTCTCCTTACCATCATGTTTATCTCAGTTTTACACTTTGTACTTATATTTCCTTCTGTTCATTTCATATATGTACAACTATATGTGGGGACTGGGGTGGTAGTCTCCATACCATCATGTTTATCTCAGTATTGCACTTCATACTTATATTTTCTTCTGTTCATTCCATATATGTTTAACTATATGTAGGGACTGGGGTGGTAGTCTCCTTACCATCATGTTTATCTCAGTTTTGCACTTCGTACTTATTTTTCCTTCTGTTCATTTCATATATGTGTAACTATATGTGGGGACTGGGGTGGTAGTCTCCTTACCATCATGTTTATCTCAGTTTTACACTTCGTACTGATATTTCCTTTTGTTCTTTTCATATATGTATAACTATATGTGGGAACTGGGGTGGTAGTCTCCTTACCATCATGTTTATCTCAGTTTTGCACTTCGTACTTATATTTCCTTCTGTTTGTTTCATATATGTATAACTATATGTGGGACTGTGGTGGCAGTCTCCTTACCATTATGTTTATCTCATTTCTGCACTTCGTACTTATATTTCCTTCTGTTCATTTCATACATGTATAACTGTATGTGGGGACTGTGGTGGTAGTCTACTTACCATCATGTTTATCTCAGTTTTGCTCTTCGTACATTTATTTCCTTCTGTTCATTTCATACATGTATAACTATATGTGTGGACTGGGGTGGTAGTCACCTTACCATCATGTTTATCTCAGTTTTGCACTTCGTACTTATATTTCCTTCTGTTCATTTCATTTATGTATAAGTATATTTGGGGACTGGGTTGGTAGTCCCCTTACCATCATGTTTATCAGTTTTTGCAGTTTGTACTTATATTTCCTTCTGTTCATTTCATATATGTTTAACTTTATGTGGTGACTGGGGTGGTAGTCTCCTTACCATCACGTTTATCTCAGTTTTGCACTTCATACTTATATTTCCTTCTTTTCATTTCATATATGAATAACTATATGTGGGGACTGGGGTGGAAGTTTCTTTGCCATCATGTTAATCTCAGTTTTCCACTTCGAACTGATATTTCCATCTGTTCATTTCATATATGTATAACTATATGTGGGGACTGGAGTTGTTGTATTCTTACCATCATGTTTATCTCAGTTTTGCACTTCAAACTTATATTTCCTTCTGTTCATTTCATATACGTATAACTATATGTGGGGACTGGGGAGGTAGTCTCCTTACCATCATGTTTATCTCAGTATTGCACTTCGTACTTATATTTCTTTCTGTTCATTTCATATATGTATAACTATATGTGGGGACTGGGGTTGTAGTCTCCTTACCATCATTTTTATTACAGTTTGGCCCTTCGTACTTATATTTCCTTCTGTTCTTTTCATATATGTATAACTATACGTAGGGACTGGGGTGGTACTCTCCTTATCATCCTGTATATCTCAGTTTTGCACTTCTTACTTATATTTCCTTCTGTTCATTTCATATATGTATAACTATACGTGGGGACTGGAGTGGTAGTCTCCTTACCATCATGTTTATCTCAGTTTTGCACTTCGTACTTATTTTTCCTTCTGTTCATTTCATATATGTATAAGTATATGTGGGGACTGGGGTGGTAGTCTCCTTACCATCATGTTTATCTCAGTTTTGCAGTTCACACTTATATTTCCTTCTGTTCATTTCATATATGTATAACTATATTTGGGGACTAGGGTGGCAGTCTCCTTACCATCATGTTTATCTCAGGTTTGCACTTTCTACTTATATTTCCTTTTGTTCATTTCATATATGTAAAACTATATATGGGGACTGGGGTGGTAGTCTCCTTACCATCATGTTTTTCTCAGTTCTGCACTTCGTACTTATTTTTCCTTTTGTTCATTTCATATATGTGTAACTATATGTGGGGACTGGGGTGGTAGTCTCCTTACCATCATGTTTATCTCCGTTTTACACTTTGTACTGATATTTCCTTTTGTTCTTTTCATATATGTATAACTATATGTGGGAACTGGGGTGGTAGTCTCCTTACCATCATGTTTATCTCAGTTTTGCACTTCGTACTTATATTTCCTTATGTTTGTTTCATATATGTATAGGTATATGTGGGGACTAGGGTGGTAGTCTCCTTACCATCATGTTTATCTCATTTCTGCACTTCGTACTTATATTTCCTTCTGTTCATTTCATACATGTATAACTGTATTTGGGGACTGTGGTGGTAGTCTACTTACCATCATGTTTATCTCAGTTTTGCTCTTCGTACATTTATTTCCTTCTGTTCATTTCATACATGTATAACTATATGTGTGGACTGGGGTGGTAGTCACCTTACCATCATGTTTATCTCAGGTTTGCACTTTGTACTTATATTTCCTTCTGTTCATTTCATATATGTATAACTATATGTGGGGATTGGGGTGGTAGTCTCCTTACCATCATGTTTATCTCAGTTTTGCACTTCGTACTTATATTTCCTTCTGTTCATTTCATTTATGTATAAGTATATTTGGGGACTGGGGTGGTAGTCCCCTTACCATCATGTTTATCTCAGTTTTGCAGTTTGTACTTATATTTCCTTCTGTTCATTTCATATATGTTTAACTTTATGTGGTGACTGGGGTGGTAGTCTCCTTACCATCACGTTTATCTCAGTTTTGCACTTCATACTTAAATTTCCTTCTGTTCATTTCATATATGAAAAACTATATGTGGGGACTGGGGTGGAAGTTTCTTTGCCATCATGTTTATCTCAGTTTTCCACTTCGAACTGATATTTCCATCTGTTCATTTCATATATGTATAACTATATGTGGGGACTGGAGTTGTTGTATTCTTACCATCATCTTTATCTCAGTTTTGCACTTTGTACTTATTTTTCCTTTTGTTCATTTCATATATGTATAACTATATGTGTGGACTGGGGTGGTAGTCTCCTTACCATCATGTTTATCTCAGTTTTGCACTTTGTACTTATATTTCCTTCTGTTCATTTCATATATGTATAACTATATATGGGGACTGGGGTGGTAGTCTCCTTACCATCATGTTTATCTCAGTTTTGCACTTCGTACTTATATTTCCTTCTGTTCATTTCATATATGTATAACTATATGTGGGGACTGGGGTGGTAGTCTCCTTACCATCATGTTTATCTCAGTTTTGCACTTTGTACTTATATTTCCTTCTGTTCATTTCATATATGTATAACTATATGTGGGGACTGGGATGATAGTCTCCTTACCATCATGTTTATCTCAGTTTTGCACTTCGTACTTATATTTCCTTCTGTTCATTTCATATATGTATACCTATATGTGGGGACTGTGGTGGCAGTCTCCATACCTTCATGTTTATCTCAGTTTTGCTATTCGTACATTTATTTCCTTCTGTTCGTTTCATACATGTATAACTATATGTGTGGACTGGGGTGGTAGACTCCTTACCATCATGTTTATCTCAGTTTTGCACTTCGTACTTATATTTCCTTCTGTTCATTTCATATATGTATAACTATTTGGGGACTGGGGTGGTAGTCTCCTTTCCATCATGTTTATCTCAGTTTTGCACTTCATACTTATATTTCCTTCTTTTCATTTCATATATGTATAACTATATGTGGGGACTGGGGAGGTAGTCTCCTTACCATCATGTTTATCTCAGTATTGCACTTCGTACTTATATTTCTTTCTGTTCATTTCATATATGTATAACTATATGTGGGGACTGGGGTTGTAGTCTCCTTACCATCATTTTTATTACAGTTTGGCCCTTCGTACTTATATTTCCTTCTGTTCATTTCATATATGTATAACTATACGTGGGGACTGGGGTGGTACTCTCCTTATCATCCTGTATATCTCAGTTTTGCACTTCTTACTTATATTTCCTTCTGTTCATTTCATATATGTATAACTATACGTGGGGACTGGGGTGGTAGTCTCCTTACCATCATGTTTATCTCAGTTTTGCACTTCGTACTTATTTTTCCTTCTGTTCATTTCATATATGTATAAGTATATGTGGGGACTGGGGTGGTAGTCTCCTTACCATCATGTTTATCTCAGTTTTGCACTTCATACTTATTTTTCCTTCTGTTCATTTCATATATGTATAACTATGTGTGGGGACTGGGGTGGTAGTCCCCTTACCATCATGTTTATCTCAGTTTTGCACTTCGTACTTATATTTCCTTCTGTTCATTTCATATATGTATAACTATATGCAGGGACTGGGGTGGTAGTCTCCATACCATCATGTTTATCTCAGTTTTGCACTTCGTACTTATATTTCTTTCTGTTCATTTCATATACCTATAACTATATGTGGGGAGAGTGGTGGTAGTCACCTTACCATCATGTTTATCTCAATTTTGCACTTTGTACTTAAATTTCCTTCTGTTCATTTTATATATGTATAACTATATGTGGTGACTAGGGTGGTAGTCTCCTTCCCATCATGTTTATCTCAGTTTTGCACTTTGTACTTAAATTTCCTTCTGTTCATTTTATATATGTATAACTATATGTGGGGACTGGGGTGGTAGTCTCCTTACCATCATGTTTTTCTCAGTTTTGCACTTCGTACTTATAATTCCTTCTGTTCATTTCATATATGTATAACTATATGTGGGACTGGGATGGTAGTCTCCTTACCATCATGTTTATCTCAGTTTTGCACTCTGTACTTAAATTTCCTTCTGTTCATTTTATATGTGGGGACTGGGGTGGTAGTCCCCTTACCAACATGTTTATCTCAGTTTTGCACTTTGTACTTATAATTCCTTCTGTTCATTTCATATATGTTTAACTATATGTGGGGACTGGGGTGGTAGTCTCCTTACCATCATGTTTATCTCAGTTTTGCACTTCGTACTTATTTTTTCTTTTGTTCATTTCATATATGTATAACTATGTGTGGGGACTGGGGTGGTAGTCTCCTTACCATCATGTTTATCTCAGTTTTGCACTTCGTACTTATAATTCCTTCTGTTCATTTCATATATGTATAACTATATGTGGGGACTGGGGTGGTAGTCTCCTTACCATCATGTTTATCTCAGTTTTGCACTTCAGACTTATAATTCCTTCTGTTCATTTCATATATGTATAACTATATGTGGGGACTGGGGTGGTAGTCTCCTTACCATCATGTTTATCTCAGTTTTGCACTTCACACTTATATTTCCTTCTGTTCATTTCATATATGTATAACTATATTTGGGGACTGGGGTGGCAGTCTCCTTACCATCATGTTTATCTCAGTTTTGCACTTTCTACTTAGATTTCCTTTTGTTCATTTCATATATGTAAAAGTATATATGGGGACTGGGGTGGTAGTCTCCTTACCATCATGTTTTTCTCAGTTCTGCATTTCGTACTTATATTTCCTTCTGTTCATTTCATATATGTATACCTATATGTAGGGACTGTGGTGGCAGTCTCCTTACCTTCATGTCTATCTCAGTTTTGCTATTCGCACATTTATTTCCTTCTGTTCATTTCATATATATATAACTATATGTGGGGACTGGGGTGGTAGTCTCCTTACCATCAAGTTTATCTCAGTTTTGCACTTTGTACTTATATTTCCTTCTGTTCATTTCATATATGTATAACTATATGTGTGGACTGGAAAGGTAGTCTCCTTACCATCATGTTTATCTCAGTTTTGCACTTCATACATATATTTCTTCTGTTCATTTCATATATGTATAAATATATGTGGGGACTGGAGTGGTAGTCTCCTTACCATCATGTTTATCTCAGTTTTGCACTTCATACTTATATTCCCTTCTGTTCATTTCATATACGTATAACTATATGTGGGGACTGGGGTGGTAGTCTCCTTACCATCATGTTTATCTCAGTTTTGCACTTTGTACTTATATTTCCTTCTGTTCGTTTGATATATGTATAACTATATGAGGGGACTGCGGTGGTAGTCTCCTTACCATCATGTTTATTACAGTTTGGCCCTTCGTACTTATATTTCCTTCTGTTCATTTCATATATGTATAACTATACGTGGGGACTGGGGTGGTACTCTTCTTACCATCCTGTATATCTCAGTTTTGCACTTCTTACTTATATTTCCTACTGTTCATTTCATATATGTATAACTATATGTGGGGACTGGGGTGGTAGTCTCCTTGCCATTATGTTTATTTCAATTTTGCACTTTGTACTTATATTTCCTTTTGTTCATTTAATATATGTATAACTATATGTGGGGGCAGGAATGATAGTCTCCTTACCATCATGTTTATCTCAGTTTTGCACTTCGTAC
Organism: Protopterus annectens; assembly: GCF_019279795.1. Classification (NCBI taxonomy): domain Eukaryota; kingdom Metazoa; phylum Chordata; order Ceratodontiformes; family Protopteridae; genus Protopterus; species Protopterus annectens. Next base: position 1,274,362,838 of record NC_056735.1, read on the forward strand.
ATATATTTCCTTCTGTTCATTTCATATATGTATAACTATATGTGGAGACATGGGTGGTAGTCTCCTTTCCATCATGTTTATCTCGGTTTTGCACTTTGTACTTAAATTTCCTTCTGTTCATTTCATATATGTAGAACTATATGTGGGGACTGGGGTTGTAGTCTCCTTACCATCATGTTTATCACAGTTTTGCACTTTGTACTTATATTTTCTTCTGTTCATTTCATAAATGTATAACTATATTTGGGGACTAGGGTGGTAGTCTCCTTGCCATCATGTTTATCTCAGTTTTGCACTTCACACTTATATTTCCTTCTGTTCATTTATATATGTATAACTATATTTGGGGACTGGGGTGGCAGTCTCCTTATCATAATGTTTATCTCAGTTTTGCACTTTCTACTTATATTTCCTTTTGTTCATTTCATATATGTATAACTATGTGTGGGGACTGGGGATATAGTCCCCTTACCATCATGTTTATCTCAGTTTTGCACTTCGTACTTATATTTCCTTCTGTTCATTTCATATATGTATAACTATAAGTGGGGACTGGGGTGGTAGTCTCCTTACCATCATGTTTATCTCAGTTTTGCCCTTCTTACTTATTTTTCCTTCTGTTCATTTCATATATGAATAACTATATGTGGGGAATGGGGTGGAAGTTTCCATACCATCATGTTTATCTCAGTTTTGCACTTCGTACTTATATTTCCTTCTGTTCATTTCATATATGTATAACTATATGTGGGGACTGGGGTTGTAGTCTCCTTACCATCATGTTTATCTCAGTTTTGCACTTCGTACATATATTTCCTTCTGTTCATTTCATATATGTATAACTATATGTGGGGACTGGGGTGGCAGTCTCCTTACCATCCTGTTTATCTCAGCTTTGCACTTCATACTTATATTTCCTTCTGTTCATTTCATATATGTATAACTATATGTACGGACTGGTGTGGTAGTCTCCGTACCATCATGTTTATCTCAGTTTTTCACTTCACACTTATATTTCCTTCTGTTTATTTCATATATGTATAATTATATTTGGGGACTGGGGTGGCAGTCTCCATACCATAATGTTTATCTCAGTTTTGCTCTTTCTACTTATATTTCCTTCTGTTCATTTCATATATGTATAACTATATGTGGGGACTGGGTGGTAGTCTCCTTACAATCATGTTTATCTCAGTTTTACACTTTGTACTTATATTTCCTTCTGTTCATTTCATATATGTACAACTATATGTGGGGACTGGGGTGGTAGTCTCCATACCATCATGTTTATCTCAGTATTGCACTTCATACTTATATTTTCTTCTGTTCATTCCATATATGTTTAACTATATGTAGGGACTGGGGTGGTAGTCTCCTTACCATCATGTTTATCTCAGTTTTGCACTTCGTACTTATTTTTCCTTCTGTTCATTTCATATGTGTAACTATATGTGGGGACTGGGGTGGTAGTCTCCTTACCATCATGTTTATCTCAGTTTTACACTTCGTACTGATATTTCCTTTTGTTCTTTTCATATATGTATAACTATATGTGGGAACTGGGGTGGTAGTCTCCTTACCATCATGTTTATCTCAGTTTTGCACTTCGTACTTATATTTCCTTCTGTTTGTTTCATATATGTATAACTATATGTGGGGACTATGGTGGTAGTCTCCTTACCATCATGTTTATCTCAGTTTTGCACTTCGTACTTATATTTCCTTCTGTTTGTTTCATATATGTATAACTATATGTGGGACTGTGGTGGCAGTCTCCTTACCATCATGTTTATCTCAGTTTTGCACTTCGTACTTATATTTCCTTCTGTTCATTTCATATATGTATAACTATATGTGGGGACTGGGGTGGTAGTCTCCTTACCATCATGTTTATCTCAGTTTTGCACTTTGTACTTATATTTCCTTCTGTTAATTTCATATATGTATAACTATATGTGGGGACTGGGGTGGTAGTCTCCTTACCATCATGTTTATCTCAGTTTTGCACTTCATACTTATATTTCCTTCTGTTAATTTCATATATGTATAACTATATGTGGGGACTGGGGTGGTAGTCTCCTTACCATCATGTTTATCTCAGTTTTGCACTTCATACTTAAATTTCCTTCTGTTCATTTCATATATGAATAACTATATGTGGGGACTGTGGTGGAAGTTTCTTTGCCATCATGTTTATCTCAGTTTTCCACTTCGAACTGATATTTCCATCTGTTCATTTCATATATGTATAACTATATGTGGGGACTGGAGTTGTTGTATTCTTACCATCACCTTTATCTCAGTTTTGCACTTTGTACTTATTTTTCCTTTTGTTCATTTCATATATGTGTAACTATAATTGGGGACTGGGGTGGTAGTCTCCTTACCATCATGTTTATCTCAGTTTTGCACTTCGTACTTATATTTCCTTCTGTTCATTTCATATATGTATACCTATATGTGGGGACTGTGGTGGCAGTCTCCATACCTTCATGTTTATCTCAGTTTTGCTATTCGTACATTTATTTCCTTCTGTTCGTTTCATACATGTATAACTATATGTGTGGACTGGGGTGGTAGACTCCTTACCATCATGTTTATCTCAGTTTTGCACTTCGTACTTATATTTCCTTCTGTTCATTTCATATATGTATAACTATTTGGGGACTGGGGTCGTAGTCTCCTTTCCATCATGTTTATCTCAGTTTTGCACTCCGTACTTATATTTCCTTCTGTTCATTTCATATATGTATAACTAGATGTGTGGACTGGAGAGGTTGTCTCCTTACCATCATGTTTATCTCAGTTTTGCACTTCATACTTATATTTCCTTCTTTTCATTTCATATATGTATAACTATATGTGGGGACTGGGGAGGTAGTCTCCTTACCATCATGTTTATCTTAGTTTTGCACTTCGTACTTATATTTCCTTCTGTTCATTTCATATATGTATAACTATATATGGGGACTAGGGTGGTAGTCTCCTTACCATCATGTTTATCTCAGTTTTGCACTTCAAACTTATATTTCCTTCTGTTCATTTCATATACGTATAACTATATGTGGGGACTGGGGTGGTAGTCTCCTTACCATCATGTTTATCTCAGTATTGCACTTCGTACTTATATTTCTTTCTGTTCATTTCATATATGTATAACTATATGTGGGGACTGGGGTTGTAGTCTCCTTACCATCATTTTTATTACAGTTTGGCCCTTCGTACTTATATTTCCTTCTGTTCATTTCATATATGTATAACTATACGTGGGGACTGGGGTGGTACTCTCCTTATCATCCTGTATATCTCAGTTTTGCACTTCTTACTTATATTTCCTTCTGTTCATTTCATATATGTATAACTATACATGGGGACTGGGGTGGTAGTCTCCTTACCATCATGTTTATCTCAGTTTTGCACTTCGTACTTATTTTTCCTTCTGTTCATTTCATATATGTATAAGTATATGTGGGGACTGGGGTGGTAGTCTCCTTACCATCATGTTTATCTCAGTTTTGCACTTCATACTTATATTTCCTTCTGTTCATTTCATATATGTATAACTATACATGGGGACTGGGGTGGTAGTCTCCTTACCATCATGTTTATCTCAGTTTTGCACTTCGTACTTATATTTCCTTCTATTCATTTCATATATGTATAACTATATGCAGGGGCAGGGGTGGTAGTCTCCATACCATCATGTTTATCTCAGTTTTGCACTTCGTACTTATATTTCCTTCTGTTCATTTCATATATGTATAACTATATGTGGGGAGAGTGGTGGTAGTCACCTTACCATCATGTTTATCTCAATTTTGCACTTTGTACTTAAATTTCCTTCTGTTCATTTTATATATGTATAACTATATGTGGTGACTAGGGTGGTAGTCTCCTTCCCATCATGTTTATCTCAGTTTTGCACTTTGTACTTAAATTTCCTTCTGTTCATTTTATATATGTATAACTATATGTGGGGACTGGGGTGGTAGTCTCCTTACCATCATGTTTATCTCAGTTTTGCACTTCGTACTTATAATTCCTTCTGTTCATTTCATATATGTATAACTATAAGTGGGGACTGGGGTGGTAGTCTCCTTACCATCATGTTTATCTCAGTTTTGCACTCTGTACTTAAATTTCCTTCTGTTCATTTTATATGTGGGGACTGGGGTGGTAGTCCCCTTACCAACATGTTTATCTCAGTTTTGCACTTTGTACTTATAATTCCTTCTGTTCATTTCATATATGTTTAACTATATGTGGGGACTGGGGTGGTAGTCTCCTTACCATCATGTTTATCTCAGTTTTGCACTTCGTACTTATTTTTTCTTTTGTTCATTTCATATATGTATAACTATGTGTGGGGACTGGGGTGGTAGTCTCCTTACCATCATGTTTATCTCAGTTTTGCACTTCGTACTTATAATTCCTTCTGTTCATTTCATATATGTATAACTATATGTGGGGACTGGGGTGGTAGTCTCCTTACCATCATGTTTATCTCAGTTTTGCACTTCGTACTTATAATTCCTTCTGTTCATTTCATATATGTATAACTATATGTGGGGACTGGGGTGGTAGTCTCCTTACCATCATGTTTATCTCAGTTTTGCACTTCGTACTTATATTTCCTTCTGTTCATTTCATATATGTATAACTATATTTGGGGACTGGGGTGGCAGTCTCCTTACCATCATGTTTATCTCAGTTTTGCACTTTCTACTTAGATTTCCTTTTGTTCATTTCATATATGTAAAAGTATATATGGGGACTGGGGTGGTAGTCTCCTTACCATCATGTTTTTCTCAGTTCTGCATTTCGTACTTATATTTCCTTCTGTTCATTTCATATATGTATACCTATATGTAGGGACTGTGGTGGCAGTCTCCTTACCTTCATGTCTATCTCAGTTTTGCTATTCGCACATTTATTTCCTTCTGTTCATTTCATATATATATAACTATATGTGGGGACTGGGGTGGTAGTCTCCTTACCATCAAGTTTATCTCAGTTTTGCACTTTGTACTTATATTTCCTTCTGTTCATTTCATATATGTATAACTATATGTGTGGACTGGAAAGGTAGTCTCCTTACCATCATGTTTATCTCAGTTTTGCACTTCATACATATATTTCTTCTGTTCATTTTATATATGTATAAATATATGTGGGGACTGGAGTGGTAGTCTCCTTACCATCATGTTTATCTCAGTTTTGCACTTCATACTTATATTCCCTTCTGTTCATTTCATATACGTATAACTATATGTGGGGACTGGGGTGGTAGTCTCCTTACCATCATGTTTATCTCAGTTTTGCACTTTGTACTTATATTTCCTTCTGTTCGTTTGATATATGTATAACTATATGATGGGACTGCGGTGGTAGTCTCCTTACCATCATGTTTATTACAGTTTGGCCCTTCGTACTTATATTTCCTTCTGTTCATTTCATATATGTATAACTATACGTGGGGACTGGGGTGGTACTCTTCTTACCATCCTGTATATCTCAGTTTTGCACTTCTTACTTATATTTCCTACTGTTCATTTCATATATGTATAACTATATGTGGGGACTGGGGTGGTAGTCTCCTTGCCATTATGTTTATTTCAATTTTGCACTTTGTACTTATATTTCCTTTTGTTCATTTAATATATGTATAACTATATGTGGGGGCAGGAATGATAGTCTCCTTACCATCATGTTTATCTCAGTTTTGCACTTCGTACATATATTTCCTTCTGTTCATTTCATATATGTATAACTATATGTGGGGACATGGGTGGTAGTCTCCTTTCCATCATGTTTATCTCGGTTTTGCACTTTGTACTTAAATTTCCTTCTGTTCATTTCATATATGTAGAACTATATCTGGGGACTGGGGTTGTAGTCTCCTTACCATCATGTTTATCACAGTTTTGCACTTTGTACTTATATTTTCTTCTGTTCATTTCATAAATGTATAACTATATGTGGGGACTAGGGTGGTAGTCTCCTTGCCATCATGTTTATCTCAGTTTTGCACTTCACACTTATATTTCCTTCTGTTCATTTATATATGTATAACTATATTTGGGGACTGGGGTGGCAGTCTCCTTATCATAATGTTTATCTCAGTTTTGCACTTTCTACTTATATTTCCTTTTGTTCATTTCATATATGTATTGGGGACTTATAGTCCTTACCATCATGTTTATCTCAGTTTTGCACTTCACTTATATTTCCTTCTGTTCATTTCATATATGTATAACTATAAGTGGGGACTGGGGTGGTAGTCTCCTTACCATCATGTTTATCTCAGTTTTGCCCTTCTTACTTATTTTTCCTTCTGTTCATTTCATATATGAATAACTATATGTGGGGAATGGGGTGGAAGTTTCCATACCATCATGTTTATCTCAGTTTTGCACTTCATACTTATATTTCCTTCTGTTCATTTCATATATGTATAACTATATGTGGGGACTGGGGTTGTAGTCTCCTTACCATCATGTTTATCTCAGTTTTGCACTTCGTACATATATTTCCTTCTGTTCATTTCATATATGTATAACTATATGTGGGGACTGGGGTGGCAGTCTCCTTACCATCCTGTTTATCTCAGCTTTGCACTTCATACTTATATTTCCTTCTGTTCATTTCATATATGTATAACTATATGTACGGACTGGTGTGGTAGTCTCCGTACCATCATGTTTATCTCAGTTTTTCACTTCACACTTATATTTCCTTCTGTTTATTTCATATATGTATAATTATATTTGGGGACTGGGGTGGCAGTCTCCATACCATAATGTTTATCTCAGTTTTGCTCTTTCTACTTATATTTCCTTCTGTTCATTTCATATATGTATAACTATGTGTGGGGACAGGGGTGGTAGTCCCCTTACCATCATGTTTATCTCAGGTTTGCACTTCGTACTTATATTTCCTTCTGTTCATTTCATATGTGTATAACTATATGTGGGGACTGGGTGGTAGTCTCCTTACAATCATGTTTATCTCAGTTTTACACTTTGTACTTATATTTCCTTCTGTTCATTTCATATATGTACAACTATATGTGGGGACTGGGGTGGTAGTCTCCATACCATCATGTTTATCTCAGTATTGCACTTCATACTTATATTTCCTTCTGTTCATTTCATATATGTATAACTATATGTACGGACTGGTGTGGTAGTCTCCGTACCATCATGTTTATCTCAGTTTTGCCATCATGTTTATCTCAGTTTTGCACTTCACTTATATTTCCTTCTGTTCATTTCATATATGTATAACTATATGTGGGACTGGGGTGGTAGTCTCCTTACCATCATGTTTATCTCAGTTTTGCACTTTGTACTTATATTTCCTTCTGTTCATTTCATATATGTATAACTATATGTGGGACTGGGGTGGTAGTCTCCTTACCATCATGTTTATCTCAGTTTTGCACTTGACTTATATTTCCTTCTGTTCATTTCATACATGTATAACTATATGTGGGGACTGGGGTGGTAGTCTCCTTACCATCATGTTTATCTCAGTTTTGCACTTTGTACTTATATTTCCTTCTGTTCATTTCATATATGTATAACTATATGTGGGGACTGGGGTGGTAGTCTCCTTACCATCATGTTTATCTCAGTTTTGCACTTTGTACGTATATTTCCTTCTGTTCATTTCATTTATGTATAAGTATATTTGGGGACTGGGGTGGTAGTCTCCTTACCATCATGTTTATCTTAGTTTTGCACTTTGTACTTATATTTCCTTCTGTTCATTTCATATATGTATAACTATATGTGGGGACTGGGGTGGTAGTCTCCTTACCATCATGTTTATCTCAGTTTTGCACTTCGTACTTATATTTCCTTCTGTTCATTTCATATATGTATAACTATATGTGTGGACTGGGGTGCTAGTCTCCTTACCATCATGTTTATCTCAGTTTTGCACTTTGTACTGATATTTCCTTCTGTTCTTTTCATATATGTATAACTATAAGTGGGGACTGGGGTGGTAGTCTCCTTACCATCATGTTTATCTCAGTTCTCCACTTCGTACTTATATTTCCTTCTGTTCATTTCATATATGTATAACTATATGTGGGGACTGGGGTGGTAGTCTCCTTACCATCATGTTTATCTCAGTTTTGCACTTCATACTTATATTTCCATCTGTTCATTTCATATATGTATAACTATATGTGGGGACTGGAGTTGTAGTTCTTACCATCATGTTTATCTCAGTTATGCACTTTGTACTTATTTTTCCTTTTGTTCATTTCATATATGTATAACTATATGTGGGGACTGGGGTGGTAGTCTCCTTACCATCATGTTTATCTCAGTTTTGCACTTCACTTATATTTCCTTCTGTTCATTTCATATATGTATAACTATATGTGGGGACTGGGGTGGTAGTCTCCTTACCATCATGTTTATCTCAGTTTTGCACTTCATACTTATATTTCCTTCTGTTCATTTCATATATGTATAACTATATGTGGGGACTGGGGTGGTAGTCTCCTTACCATCATGTTTATCTCAGTTTTGCACTTCGTACTTATATTTCCTTCTGTTCATTTCATATATGTATAACTATATGTGGGGACTGGGGTGGTAGTCTCCTTACCATCATGTTTATCTCAGTTTTGCACTTCCTTATATTTCCTTCTGTTCATTTCATATATGTATAACTAGATGTGGGGACTGTGGTTGTCTCCTTACCATCATGTTTATCTCAGTTTTGCACTTCATACTTATATTTCCTTCTTTTCATTTCATATATGTATAACTATATGTGGGGACTGGGGTGGTAGTCTCCTTACCATCATGTTTATCTTAGTTTTGCACTTCGTACTTATATTTCCTTCTGTTCATTTCATATATGTATAACTATATATGGGGACTGGGGTGGTAGTCTCCTTACCATCATGTTTATCTCAGTTTTGCACTTCAAACTTATATTTCCTTCTGTTCATTTCATATACGTATAACTATATGTGGGGACTGGGGTGGTAGTCTCCTTACCATCATGTTTATCTCAGTTTTGCACTTTGTACTTATATTTCCTTCTGTTCATTTCATATATGTATAACTATATGTGGGGACTGGTAGTCTCCTTACCATCATTTTATTACAGTTTTATTTCCTTCTGTTCATTTCATATATGTATAACTATAGGGACTGGGGTGGTACTCTCCTTATCATCCTGTATATCTCAGTTTTGCACTTCTTACTTATATTTCCTTCTGTTCATTTCATATATGTATAACTATGGACTGGGGTGGTAGTCTCCTTACCATCATGTTTATCTCAGTTTTGCACTTACTTATATTTCCTTCTGTTCATTTCATATATGTATAACTATATATGGGGACTGGGGTGGTAGTCTCCTTACCATCATGTTTATCTCAGTTTTGCACTTCATACTTATATTTCCTTCTGTTTATTTCATATATGTATAACTATATGTGGGGACTGGGGTGGTAGTCTCCTTACCATCATGTTTATCTCAGTTTTGCACTTTGTACTTATATTTCCTTCTGTTCATTTCATATATGTATAACTATATGTGGGGACTGGGGTGGTAGTCTCCTTACCATCATGTTTATCTCAGTTTTGCACTTCGTACTTATATTTCCTTCTGTTCATTTCATATATGTATAACTATATGTGTGGACTGGGGTGGTAGTCTCCTTACCATCATGTTTATCTCAGTTTTGCACTTTGTACTTATATTTCCTTCTGTTCATTTCATATATGTATAACTATATGTGGGGACTGGGGTGGTAGTCTCCTTACCATCATGTTTATCTCAGTTTTGCACTTTGTACTTATATTTCCTTCTGTTCATTTCATATATGTATAACTATAAGTGGGGACTGGGGTGGTAGTCTCCTTACCATCATGTTTATCTCAGTTCTTCACTTCGTACTTATATTTCCTTCTGTTCATTTCATATATGTATACCTATATGTGGGGACTGTGGTGGCAGTCTCCATACCTTCATGTTTATCTCAGTTTTGCACTTGTACTTATATTTCCTTCTGTTCATTTCATATATGTATAACTATATGTGGGGATTGGGGTGGTAGTCTCCTTACCATCATGTTTATCTCAGTTTTGCACTTTGTACTTATATTTCCTTCTGTTCATTTCATATATGTATAACTATATGTGGGGACTGGGGTGGTAGTCTCCTTACCATCATGTTTATCTCAGTTTTGCACTTTGTACTTATATTTCCTTCTGTTCATTTCATATATGTATAACTATATATGGGGACTGGGGTGGTAGTCTCCTTACCATCATGTTTATCTCAGTTTTGCACTTCATACTTATATTTCCTTCTGTTTATTTCATATATGTATAACTATATGTGGGGACTGGGGTGGTAGTCTCCTTACCATCATGTTTATCTCAGTTTTGCACTTCGTACTTATATTTCCTTCTGTTCATTTCATATATGTATAACTATATGTGGGGACTGGGGTGGTAGTCTCCTTACCATCATGTTTATCTCAGTTTTGCACTTCACACTTATATTTCCTTCTGTTCATTTCATATATGTATAACTATATTTGGGGACTGGGGTGGCAGTCTCCTTACCATCATGTTTATCTCAGTTTTGCACTTTCTACTTATATTTCCTTTTGTTCATTTCATATATGTAAAACTATAGACTGGGGTGGTAGTCTCCTTACCATCATGTTTATCTCAGTTTTGCACTTATATTTCCTTCTGTTCATTTCATATATGTATAACTATATGTGGGGACTGGGGTGGTAGTCTCCTTACCATCATGTTTATCTCAGTTTTGCTTATATTTCCTTCTGTTCATTTCATTTATGTATAACTATATGTGGGGACTGGGGAGGTAGTCTCCTTACCATCATGTTTTTCTCAGTTTTGCACTTCGTACTTATATTTCCTTCTGTTCATTTCATTTATGTATAACTATATGTGGGGACTGGGGAGGTAGTCTCCTTACCATCATGTTTATCTCAGTTTTGCACTTCATACTTATATTTCTTCTGTTCATTTCATATATGTATAACTATATGTGGGGACTGGGGTGGTAGTCTCCATACCATCATGTTTATCTCAGTTTTGCACTTCATACTTATATTTCCTTCTGTTCATTTCATATATGTATAACTATATGTGTGGACTGGGGTGGTAGTCTCCTTACCATCATGTTTATCTCAGTTTTGCACTTTGTACTTATATTTCCTTCTGTTCATTTCATATATGTATAACTATATGTGGGGACTGGGTGGTAGTCTCCTTACCATCATGTTTATCTCAGTTTTGCACTTTGTACTTATATTTCCTTCTGTTCATTTCATATATGTATAACTATATGTGCGACTGGGGTGGTAGTCTCCTTACCATCATGTTTATCTCAGTTTTGCACTTTGTACTTATATTTCCTTCTGTTCATTTCATATATGTATAACTATATGTGGGGACTGGGGTGGTAGTCTCCTTACCATCATGTTTATCTCAGTTTTGCACTTCGTACTTATATTTCCTTCTGTTCATTTCATATATGTATAACTATATGTGTGGACTGGGGTGCTAGTCTCCTTACCATCATGTTTATCTCAGTTTTGCACTTTGTACTGATATTTCCTTCTGTTCTTTTCATATATGTATAACTATAAGTGGGGACTGGGGTGGTAGTCTCCTTACCATCATGTTTATCTCAGTTTTGCACTTTGTACTTATATTTCCTTCTGTTCATTTCATATATGTATAACTATATGGGGACTGGGTGGTAGTCTCCTTACCATCATGTTTATCTCAGTTTTGCACTTTTATATTTCCTTCTGTTCATTTCATATATGTATAACTATATGTGGGACTGGGGTGGTAGTCTCCTTACCATCATGTTTATCTCAGTTTTGCACTTACTTATATTTCCTTCTGTTCATTTCATATATGTATAACTATATGTGGGGACTGGGGTGGTAGTCTCCTTACCATCATGTTTATCTCAGTTTTGCTTTCCTTTTGTTCATTTCATATATGTGTAACTATAATTGGGGACTGGGGTGGTAGTCTCCTTACCATCATGTTTATCTCAGTTTTGCACTTCGTACTTATATTTCCTTCTGTTTGTTTCATATATGTATAACTATATGTGGGACTGGGGTGGTAGTCTCCTTACCATCATGTTTATCTCAGTTTTGCACTTTGTACTTATATTTCCTTCTGTTAATTTCATATATGTATAACTATATGTGGGGACTGGGGTGGTAGTCTCCTTACCATCATGTTTATCTCAGTTTTGCACTTCGTACTTATATTTCCTTCTGTTCATTTCATATATGTATAACTATATGTGGGGACTGGGGTGGTAGTCTCCTTACCATCATGTTTATCTCAGTTTTGCACTTTTTCCTTCTGTTCATTTCATATATGTATAACTATATGTGTGGACTGGGGTGCTAGTCTCCTTACCATCATGTTTATCTCAGTTTTGCACTTCGTACTTATATTTCCTTCTGTTCATTTCATATATGTATAACTATATGTGGGGACTGGGGTGGTAGTCTCCTTACCATCATGTTTATCTCAGTTTTGCACTTCGTACTTATATTTCCTTCTGTTCATTTCATACATGTATAACTATATGTGGGGACTGGGGTGGTAGTCTCCTTACCATCATGTTTATCTCAGTTTTGCACTTCACACTTATATTTCCTTCTGTTCATTTCATATATGTTTAACTATATGTGGGGACTGGGGTGGTAGTCTCCTTACCATCATGTTTATCTCAGTTTTGCACTTCGTACTTAATTTTCCTTTTGTTCATTTCATATATGTATAACTATATGTGGGGACTGGGGTGGTAGTCTCCTTACCATCATGTTTATCTCAGTTTTGCACTTTGTACTTATAATTCCTTCTGTTCATTTCATATATGTATAACTATATGTGGGGACTGGGGTGGTAGTCTCCTTACCATCATGTTTATCTCAGTTTTGCACTTCGTACTTATATTTCCTTCTGTTCATTTCATACATGTATAACTATATGTGGGGACTGGGGTGGTAGTCTCCTTACCATCATGTTTATCTCAGTTTTGCACTTCACACTTATATTTCCTTCTGTTCATTTCATATATGTATAACTATATTTGGGGACTGGGGTGGCAGTCTCCTTACCATCATGTTTATCTCAGTTTTGCACTTTCTTATATTTCCTTTGTTCATTTCATATATGTATAACTATATGTGGGGACTGGGGTGGTAGTCTCCTTACCATCATGTTTATCTCAGTTTTGCACTTATATTTCCTTCTGTTCATTTCATATATGTATAACTATATTTGGGGACTGGGGTGGCAGTCTCCTTACCATCATGTTTATCTCAGTTTTGCACTTTCTACTTATATTTCCTTTTGTTCATTTCATATATGTAAAACTATATATGGGGACTGGGGTGGTAGTCTCCTTACCATCATGTTTTTCTCAGTTTTGCACTTCGTACTTATATTTCCTTCTGTTCATTTCATTTATGTATAACTATATGTGGGGACTGGGGAGGTAGTCTCCTTACCATCATGTTTATCTCAGTTTTGCACTTTGTACTTATATTTCCTTCTGTTCATTTCATATATGTGTAACTATATGTGGGGACTGGGGTGGTAGACTCCTTACCATCATGTTTATCTCAGTTTTGCACTTTGTACTTATATTTCCTTCTGTTCATTTCATATATGTATAACTATATGTGTGGACTGGGGTGGTAGTCTCCTTCCTATCATGTTTATCTCAGTTTTGCACTTTGTACTTATATTTCCGCCTGTTCATTTCATATATATATAACTATATGTGGGGACTGAGGTGGTAGTCTCCTTACCATCATGTTTATATCAGTTTTGCACTTCGTACTTATATTTCCGTCTGTTCATTTCATATATGTATAACTATATGTGGGGACTGGGGTGGTAGTCTCCTTACCATCATGTTTATCTCAGTTTTGCACTTTGTACTTATATTTCTTTCTGTTCTTTTCATATATGTGTAACTATATGTGGGGACTGGGGTGGTAGTCTCCTTACCATCATGTTTATGTTATCTGTGTTCAATGCCAATCTTACTGATTGTACTGCTTTCATACTTTATATTTTCACTGTTTATGAAAATATATTTTATAAAACTATTAGCAGTGGGATCATTAAGTAGTGCCAGCTGCCTTTACAGGTAAGTGAAAGTATTGCTTTAGTTGCCTATTATTTTTGCATTTAGATTAGATTAGATTAGCATTATTAGGGTAACCAGAAGCATAGTTAGGGCATCTGTTGAACTGTGCAATTCTCCTAACTGGCTTTCCACTCAATTCAAATGTAGAATGTAGTATTCAGCTTGTCACATCTAAATCACCACGCAAAACAAATAAGCACTCCCATGCTTCATCCATGATCACAGATACAGTATTGTCATTCATTTTATGATACCACACCATCAGCAGGTGGCAATCATGCCCCCTAATAACGTGCGTCTGGTGCAGTTGCTCCTTCATCCCTCTTACTTATGGCTCTGAGAGTACCTCACTTGCATTATAAGTTGCCTTATGCAATACAGGACATACAGGATTATGACAATCAAGTTGTTATTGTAGCAGAGACATGAATTTGGGTGTGCAGGGGACAGGGTTTGCTGTTATGCATCTTGGATGCCAGAGTTTTCACATATGGCTGAAAAATCATTTTAACATCTTTCTTTATTAACAGTTGATTAACATACATCATATTCTTACAATAAATCCTATTGTAGCTAAACATAATTTTCCATAATTAGAAGCACTTAAACTATTCTGTACACACAATGTTCTAGGGAAAGGTACGCTGATGGTACGTTTGCTTATGCCACGGTTTTCCAGCTCTATCTGGGCAGAATTAAAAACACAGTATACTATGCTTTCTTTCCTTAGTGACACTAATGGTATTCAGAAGTCTTCTCTCCACCTCATTGAAAGCGAGCTAAATGAGATACCAGACTGTAGATTATAACTTGTTGAAGATGAACTCACTTCAAGTTTTTTTTTTTACATAGCAGATCACTTCTGATACAGTTTCCTGGTGTGCACTTACACTTGTTAAATTTGCTTTCAGAAATGTTCTTTTTTACATTTTGGTGCATTTGTGGGGTGGGCATACAAATGTTTAAAGATATAGGTGACTTAGCCCTCATGAGAGATGCCTGCAAAAACAGTTTACATTTAATTTTTTGTTATGAAATTTTCCTGCCCATTTGTGCTCAATGAGATAGGTCTTTGTTGAATTGCAATTTGATGAGACTGGAAATTCCTTATTCATTTATTCATATGACTGCATATTCCCATTTTCTAAAGCACTGAAACATGCTAAAGCTTCTCAAATTCTAAGTGTATGTGCATAATTTGCTTTATTGTTGAACGATGCAGAAAATACTTTAAATTACTTCAAACTTCTCCTCACCTCATGAAAATTCCACATAGGCATTCAGATGCACATATGCAGATGTGCAAGCATAGATTTTGTATCTAAAAAATGGACTGTGATCACTGTACTTGATGTAAACATTCTCACTTGTTTTATATGGATTTGCCAGCACCAAGCAAAATGAGAAGCTATGGTGCTATAAGAGATTTTTAGTAAGCTTTGGCAGTGCATTATGTTTGTTCTTTAAATGAGAAAAGATGATACTGACTGTTAGCAATCTAACAACCACTGTATACAGTCCTGCAGGAGTAACTTTAATTCAGACTTTTAAGGCACTAAGATAAGAAGGCAGATGCATGAATAGACTTTAAACTTAACACAAAAAGAGTTAAACCCCCTTAGTGTATACAGCACATTGTTGACATGCCTAGTTTTATTTTATTTTCTTTCACATCAGCGACAGCTGTGTTTTATTGCTTCTGATCTTGTACAAAACAGAAATTGTACAAACTGTCCATTCATGATCACATTGTGGTTCAAATTCATGGACCTCTTCAGGAAATAACAAATCCATTCTTCTCTTAACCAGAACAGTTGAGCTGTAATGGTTAAGACCCTGAACTAAACCCTTAGCAGGATATAACCCACATAGCTAAGGCTGTTGCAGCAATAATCTTAATGAAGAACATCAAGGTTACTGGCTGAATACAGAGATGTTCCATTTAACATTTGTAGTGAAAACATTATTTGTAGCTTCTTTGACAGTTGTATGTCAACTTCAAGATTTTAATAATTTTCAACAATTAAACAACATGAACTTAATATGCTATATACTAAGCTCAAAGATTGATTATAAGTTTATCCGCTGGGGTTGGTTAATAACAGCAGTGATTTTGAAATTGCCACCAAGACTTGGTTTGAAGATGGGGCTTGTTTTCTATTTATAAGTGGTGGTCATACTCATTTTAGTTGTCTCGGAAAAAGTTCAGGAAACTGGAGTTGTAAAGTCACTATTTTTCTAAAGGTTCGCATTTATGCTGAGCATATTTGCATAGACAGTCATATAAAGGTCAATACTCACTGTGTTCTGCTTAGTCTGAGACTTACTAAATATCAGAGTCTACTTGTAGCAGTCTTCCAAAAAGTTTATTTCATATATATGGAATTGCTTTGGTCAACAAATCAACAACATCAGTGGCAAGAACATCAGCCTCACAAGGACAACAAGTCAAATGCAAAAAAAAAAAAAAGTTTTATGCCCTCCACACCCCCTGCTAATTTATATGTAAATATAAATATATATATATATATATATATATATATATATATATATATATATATATATATATATAAACTCCAAGATTGCACAATCCTCTGGGAAAGGAAATGTTACTCTAACTTACCTATCAACCATCTTCATACAGTATGTCAACCAAATGGAGTCGATTAAACAGATATCGACCACCTGCTATTTTGACCAAATGCCCAAGTCCCATTTATCTTTATATAAAACAAAAACTCCTCTTTGACATATATCCTTTAACTGATCGAGAAAGCATTATTGTAGGTGATGTAAACATACTTAGGTAAGTAAATTAACAGGACTTGGCTCTATTTGCCACAGCACTTATCCAGATCTACTGAGGTCATTGTCTTCAGCATTGATTAAGGCAATTATCAAATACAATGTCCATTTAGGGATGTACCTCAGTAGACATATCATATAACTAGAAAGTCCCCAGAGGTTCCTGATTAACAAGATCACTTCAGGAAAATGTGGGAACAATCTGCCTTTATTCTGTAGATTATAGATTTCTGAAGGGAGATATATGCCTAACTTCCATACCACTAGGGACCCAGTTGTCCAGGATCTTTTGTATATCCACAAATGAAAAAGACCCACAAATGCCATAGCCAAAGATTTAAATTTTCACCAGCAGGTAAATAAAACATGGTGTAAAGATCTGCCTAGAAATGCTATGGTCTCTGACAAATATGGAAACATCACCAGAGTTTCCTTCAGTTCTGTATACAAGATAAGCACTGAACCCAATTATAGAGAGAGTGCTATCTCTATGTCTAAATCAAGTCTCAGTATCAACACACAGTTGGATGAGTTCAATTTGCAAGAGATTCTTAACATTAGGTAGGTTGTCATTAAAATTTGTGGCATTGAGCTGAGCAACCTTGAGTCTGAACTAAAACTTTTTTTTTATATATTTTTCTCTGTTGTATTGTGATGTCCACTACCCAGACTGTATGCAAAAAAAGGCACTATGGGGGCAGAAAAGATTTTGTACAATAAGTGGAAGCCCATGGAACAAATAGTGCAGGCCATCCTTTGTGAACAAAGTTGGACTGTTTACTATCTTGTCCCAAGCTGACACAAAGTGAACCCCTCCACAGAATGCACAAACCTCTTAGCCAATTACTGAAGCCATTTATCCGATTATTAGGTTATTAGCCAGATAACTGCATCTCTCATTGCAACTAAAGGCAGTTAGTAAAACTAAGACTGACCACAGCTAGCAGACACCCTACAGCTTTCATAGAGCAGCTCTCATGTCAATGGTGACAATCATCAATGGATAATTCTAAGGTGAAAAGTAGCACACACAGCTACCACGATTCAAATCACGTACATCTATGTAGTGCATTTTACTGCACAGCTGCACTTAGGGTAGCACCTTACAAACACACTGAGATTATGGCAATGCGGAAAAATGCTGCAAAAGCTCATAACAGCAACAAGACTCCCTAGTCTAAAGCAATCAGTAGCCTTGAAACCTCCTGGTTCTTTCTCCTTTCAACAGAGAAAACCTATATCTTTCTTGGCTCCTATCAGCAATCTTATGGAGTTATTTTATGCAACCTATTATGGCAAATTAAGGGAAAAATCAGTTCTCCGAGTACCTATATGCCTATATCACAAACCAGGCAACTGCAGTTTGCATTTCTCTTATAGTGTAATTACTGTTTTAAATGCAGATTTGCAGCTTTATGCTGTATACATAGATTTTTCTAGTTCATTTCACAGGGCTGCATGTGCATTTTTGGCAAATATTTTATTTTATTTAATTAATCAAGCTGACTTCTTTTTTTATTTGTTGACCTGGTAGGTGGGCTAAATACAATGAATTTCTCATCCAAAGCTATAAGTTAGATACATGTTTGTCTTTGCAATAGAACCTTCCCAGCCCAAATTGTTTTAATTAAGAGTACTATCAATGTCAGTTTTGGGCCAGTATTGTTACTATTTTACTTAGTGGGCATAAAATTAGACAGCTGAGTTCTATTTTTTTCACCATTTACATTGATGATATAAAAGTCGCTAAACTAAAAGCATGCACAAATGATGTCTTTTGCTTGTAGTCTTATTTAAATAGGTTACATGAAAAAGTTATTAAGAACAACATTGTTATTAATATTCACAACATTTTTGGAAATTAGGAGTTGAAGATAATATTATATACTTAATAAATTATTTTACAGGCTAGGTCCAGTTTGAATCATAAGGGCATTCTTGGAGATTTGCCATCAAACATACACTAGCAATTCTATCATATACATAGATATAGATGTACACACACACACACACACACACACACACACACACACACACACACACACACACACACAAACACACACACACAGCACATACATACAAATATTTATATATATATATATATATATATATATATATATATATATATATATATATATATATATATATGGTTTCACTTTCCAATCCCAAAATACTGAAATATCGAAATTCAGTATCTCACGACTGTAAAGCCAAGCACTGAAAAATCCAGAACCCCAAAAGCGTGAAATTCAAACTCGCAACTGCCCACATACACACTCCACATACAAACAAGCACACATGCACCTTCCTCCCTATACTACAAACCAACAAAGCACACACAAACACAACAAAATAAACACATGCATGGACCCTACATATAACAGGGAGGCAAGCACCCCTGCACCCCCATACCCCCATGTGGGCGGCTGCCCGCCACACACCCTTGCTATATATATATATATATATATATATATATATATATATATATATATATATATATATATATATATATATATATATATATATATATATATATATATATATATATATATATATATATATATATATATATATATATATATATATATATATATATATATATATATATATATATATATATGTATATATATGGATTACCTTAATTTCGTTGACAGTTCATTTCACCGACAACCAAGCCAGCAGGCCCAATTCACTGACACTTCCTTTCATCGACACTCATTTTGTTGAAAATTATATATGGCCTATTCCCCACTGTAGAGCGACCCTGGAGTTAGAGTATATAGTAAGGGGGGAGTGGGGGGGAGAAGCCCCCCACATATCATAAATGTTTTACAGTATACAGAAGCATTCTTACAAGTGCAATGAATAACTATTACTAGCAAACCATTACAGAATCCAAGTATGTGGGGGGCTTCACCCTCCAAACCCCCCATTGTGGGGGATGTGCCCCCCATATCCCCCTTACTATATATTCTAACTACAGGGTCGCTCGACAGTGGGGAATAGGTCATATATAATTTTCGACAAAATGAGTGTCGGTGAAATGAAGTGTCAGTGAAATGAAGTGTCAGTGAATTGGGCCTGCTGAGTTGAATGTCGGTGAAATGAACTGTCGGCAAAATGAAGGTGATCCATATATATATATATATATATATATATATATATATATATATATATATATATATATATATATATAGATATATATACAGATATATATATACTAACTCTGAGATCACACTAAAAACACAAACACACAAAAACCTCCACTACACATTCTACACTCCCCTTCAAAAACACACATTACATATGTACAAATACAACCACTCTCAACACTTGCAAACTCACAGTCTTACCTGCCTACCCTAACCCACACCTCAAAACTCCAAACACACTCACACACACTAAAATCCCTACCCAAAACCCCTAGCAAAATATCACTTACCTGAATCTCCAGCTACATCCACATACCACACCACAAATCACGAACACAGGGAATCCCACATCACGTACACACCACCACAACCATGGATTCTTCGGTCTCAAGCTACTGAAATTCGATATTTCAGTAATTCGTGATTCTGAAGTAAAACTCTATATATATATATATATATATATATATATATATATATATATATATATATGGGTATAGGATAATGTATCGAAAGTACAGTGCCCTGACACCCTACAGACTGACGTCTGAATGTCCAACACATGCAGAAAGACACAGTCTATGCATGTTCTGGGGATAACCCTGGAGAGGGGTAAACCAACTGCAAGTGCTTTTGCAGGGGGCAAGTCTCCCTGCACCCCCATACACCCTGCTAATGATATATATTAAGCCTGAGATCACAAAATCCCCAGGGAAAGGAAATATTCCCCTACTCAGGGAATGTTAATCTCACACACCTACTGACCCCTTGCCTTTGTCGACCATTTGGAGTCAGCCTGCTGGATGTAGGACACTGTGGGATATATATATATATATATATATATATATATATATATATATATACATACATATATATATATATATATATATATATATATATATACATATATAAATATATATACATATATATATATATATATATATACATATATATATCAGTCTAGTTAATAATATCAGCAGACCTATATCTCATGCAGCAATAATCTCAGTCCATGCAAACCTGCAAAACTGCAAAAAAAAAAAATATATATATATATATATATATATATATAGATAGATACTCCAAGACAAGCCTGCACAATACTAGGAAAGGGGCATATTCTCGAACCCCAAATATTGTGTGATCTTGCACACCAGTCGACTGTCTGCTTAATCGACCAAATTGCATACTAAAACTGTATTCATTCTTATAATATTAAATGTTGCTCCTTCATTTTATATATACATATCATAAATGTATGTATAGACAGATAGATAGGTACATATATAGTCTATATTTAATCTATATCTATCTATCTATCTATCTATCTATCTATCTATCTATCTGTGTGTGTGTGTGTGTGTGTGTGTGTGTGTGTGTGTGTGTGTGTGTGTGTGTGTGTCTAAGACAACTGAAATCCTTCAGAAAAATCTTTACAAAATGCATCGCTGGTGTGGCTGGCATAAACAACCAGCAAAAACTATATGCATCAGGACTTTTTGTTTGACCTATGAGAAATGAAGCAGAGATCTACCATTTATCGTTGGAGCTTTTAATGTCATGTATTTCTTTTAATGTCTAGGCTTGAAGTCTTCACAATTAAAGCAGAGGCTTAACAGAACCCTTTATAACAATGACAAACTAATTACATGGTTTTCTCAGGAGTGTTCTACTGCTGGAATGAGCGACCAATTACTCTTAAAAAATTCAGAAAAGTATTAATGAGTCTAAAAGGGATTTAGATGCACTCTTTGGTGATAAATGTTTTGATTCTACTATAGTCGGCAATTTGGATATTTTTCTTAGCCCATACTTGTGAAATAATATGAACCTGAAAAATACCGTAATAAAAAGTCCATATTTGTCCTTTGTGTAGTTAAGCTGGGAAAATACTATAATGAATATATTCTGAGCTCTTTTTTCAATCCCTTGCATCATCCTTCAGCCTCTACCCCAGTGCACCATGGCCACTGCCTTGTCCACCCACAAGTCCATACACTCTTGGAGTATCTCTGACTTACAGGCTTGAGCTGACATGGATCCTAATGGCATCCTTAGAGGTTTGTCATCTACCATCCACTGGCATTTGTTTCACTTATCCCCTACTCAGTATTACTCCTCTCTGCATTTTTGTGGTTTCACCTGAGGGACAGGTGTGCAATGGGAAAATGTGTCATTTCACCCTGCCTATTTAGTAGCTCAGATAATCCACCACCCTATTCCTTTTTTGGAACATAGCCCACCATTGCAATGTACCTGGCCTTCACCAGGAATCATCTTGGTGAATGCCCACATGACCATCCCTCCCTCCCTTCCAGTGATTTAGATGCCCAAGCCCTGCATTATGGTAAGGGCTTTGTTCCTTTATGCCATAGCCTTGGTTACTGCAATGAATAAAATTACTGTCTGACTCTATCATGTGAGTATCTCATCTCTGTGATTACACTGATGATGGTCTAATTTATTTACATATTCCTCTTTTGTTAAGTATTCATTTTATTTTATTGTATTTTATTTATCTATTTATTTATCCTTTGTTGACTGGTTTAGCACTTCTAGCTGAGTGACCTTTTTTCAGAGGAGACCCAAGGTTGTATTTATACTACTAAGGGAAATTTGGCCAAAGCATTGGGAAACTTCATCAACTCTTTTTTGATAGGTGCCATGGGATCTTCTATATCTGTATGAGCTAACACCAACTCAGGCTGACAGGCCCTCCATTTAATGTCTCATTCAAAGGACAGCACACTCAGTAATGCAGTACCCCCTTTATGCTGCACTGAGATGCCAGTATGGGAAATTAATTCATGCATGTGGGATGGGAATAGAACCCTCAGTCTTCTGATCTGCCAGCACAAAAGGTGAGTGTGCTACATGTTGCACCACTGACATTATGGTAGTGGATCTTCAGTTTGTAAGAACATATGCAAGAAGCCATATACTTACAGTATATGATTGGGAGGCAGGTAATTAGACCTAAAGAAAGAAAACTGAGTTGCCAAATATTTATCTGTACCCAATGTGGCAATCCCAAATGCTGCCAGCCCAGCTAGCTGGAATTTTATAAATGATTATATGTCACTTGAAAATATTAATATGATTTATATAGAAATGTGACACTGACAGCCCAGCTATCTAGAATTTTGTAAATAACTAATGCAATTTGTGAATATTAATATGATCCATAGACTTGTCTTACAAATGTAAGAGAACTATATGTTATTTGGATATTAAACTACTGGTACAGAAGTGTGTATCGAACTGTATGTTATGTACTGAGCTTCAAGAATGTAACCACAGTGTACCCTACTGGAAAAGAACAAAAATGTATATAAACTATATTTATGGTAGAAGTTGGAACATACAGAGTTAACTTGCAAAACTTCAAGAAAATAAGTTAAAAGTGTTTTACAGTGTGCTATAAAAAATTAGTTTCAGTGCAGCAAGCAGACACAACGTCTAGTGTTAGGAGTTTTCCGATTGTCTTGAAACAGAAATAATTACTAGGTTTTAAATGTAAAGTGTTTTTTATTGCTCTGTTACTTCCTAGCAGATGCACATCTGAGAGATAAGTATTTTTGACACAGAGATGTTGGTTTCTGTTAGCCTGGGAACTGAAGGCAGGTGACAAATAGTGATGTCATCCAGCTGACCTAGCAGTAATGATTTGATATTAATTTGGGAACTCTCTCAGAGGCTGGGCATTTTGTATTTGTCTTTGGACCTGGAAACATCCTCTCATCAGTTCTTGTCTTGCTAATAGTAAGTAACTAGGCAAAAGTAATTTCTCTTAGATATCGATAGGAATATAGTAAAGATTCGTTTAGATGTGTTCTGCATTTATTTGAGACTGTCCTGCAATGCTGTTTTAAAATATTTCCTGTGATTCTGAACTCTGTAGTCACTGTGTTGGGTTGTTGGAGTATTATCTTGTTATTTTATTATTTATTATTAAATATATTTAAACCTTTTAATTGTTGCTGGTTTGTTTAGAGATATTTGAGATCTGGGAATACTTGCATATGTATTTGGTGACACTGTACAGGCCACTCCTAAATAGCATTCAAGTCTTGGTCACACTTACCATTTGGATAATAGTAACATTACACAGTAAGATTGGGCACCCTTTGGTAAGCCCTTACTAGTAGCTGATAAATAGGGGTGGCTAGTGGCAGCTGGTACTACCTTATAGTCTGGGCAGCAGTGGGCATAGCTAGTAAACCTGTGCCAGCCTTCCCTAGGAGTGTCTGTGGATTTATATACAAGTCAAATCTCAAAGTGTGTGTGTGTGTGTGTGTGTGTGTGTGTGTGTGTGTGTGTGTGTGTGTGTGTGTGTGTGTGTGTGTGTGTGTGTGTGTGTATGTGTGTGTGTGAGTGTGTGTGTCTGTGTGTGTATCTTAGCTTGGCCTGTGCCACTCGGCTAAGATCTTAGTCCTATAGCTGTACCAGTGGGGAGTCTTATTGGGGATCTGGAGAGAGAGTAAGAAACCAGCCCCAGACTGACTGTGATCTCTGTGTGCTCTTAAGGGAAATTGTACTTTACTGTGTGTGTACTTGTCATCCCCCAAATGTGCACATCTCTCACTGATACTAGTGGTGAGGATTGAGGCTCCTTGATTACTGGGCCAGTGCAGGGGCATCACACCCAGTACCAAATATATGCAAACAATCTTAAGTCCAGGAATCTGGAAAAAAAAATTCAGACCAGCTTTGCTAGCATAGTCTGTCTTCTGGCAGACATTGCAAAAGGAAAATGGCCTATCACTATGAGTTTTTTAATCAACTGAAAGTTATCTTACATTCAAAGTCAATCTTGGTTGTCCCAAATTAAATTAAACTCTTTATTGTGAAAAATCAATTTCTTGTGCTTTGTCCATAAGTGATTGGAGAGGAACACACAAAACACACACACACTCACACAAACACTCATATTTTCAGACAGACAGAGAGAGAGAGAGAGAGAGAGAGAGATGCAAGTACATTCATATGTTCATGCTAGGCAGTTAATAGGTAGATCATTTGTAGCTTAGCTAGAACAATTTCCATTGCTAGCCTCACTTTCCCATAAGAGTTTGTAGACCCAGATCAAAGGTGAATTTCCTGTTGCTTATCAACTTATTCAGTATATGTCTGAAGAGAATTAAGGAGATACTTTGTTTGACATTGAGGAACAATTGTGCCACAGAAGGGGAACTGTTTGGGATATATTTCTGTCATGTCAGCATGTTCTGTTTATGTTACAGTGATGGTTTAGGTCTCTTATGAGTTTTTTATTTTGAGGTGTTACAAGTATTCATAATGTATAGGAGATGATGGAGGATAGGGTAGTTTGAGAATTTGTAGACTAATTTGAGGTAACCCTGTAGAAGTCTGTATAAAACAGGAATGAGAGAAATGGACTTACGTTATTTCTGGTAAAGCATGGAGCTCAGGCCCTGGATTATCCCTGTGAAGAGATTTTGGGCCTTTTCAGCAGAGGCATGTGTTTGGTGAGATACACACTGAAGGAAGCATTGTATTCTAGTATGGGTCAATAAGACAAGAATGATGACATCAGTTGAACTAAAAGATATACCTTTGGTAATCAACTTGTGCTGTGTAGAAGGATTTTCTGATGACCATTTATATGTGCTAGTCGTGTTTACCTAAGGATATCATTTTATACTTTTCTATCATTTAGTTTTAGACCATTGAGCTGGCGACATTTTTTGGTATGTGCTAATCCATCCTGCAGATTCTGGGAGTCTAATGTAAAGTTGATGATGGCTTCAGATTTACAATTATCAGCAAATAGACCCTCAATGTCAGCTTGGACTTCTTTGAAGCAGTTATCAGGTAGCAGCAGTCTGAGTTCCGAGCTCTGGGGGGCCCCATTAATAACAGGCTCTTTTGAGGAGATGTGCTCTGTCTGTGAGCCAGTTGACTGTCCAGCAGGTTACATGGCATTTACATTTAGTTTCATTAGCATGCCTATAATGCCTAAATGTATAATGTTGTTTCATACTAACAAAGAAACACCCTGGCACACTGTCAGGCCTCATAGTGCCAGTATTTTGTTTTGTTTTTTACCCAAGTGAAGGTTTTTGCGAGTTTCTTAGAAATGAGGGAATGGGCAGATCTTGTGTTATATGGGTAGTATCACGGCAGGAAAAGTAGGGATATGATTAAAATAAATTTGTCTGCTTATATGCTGCACTTGTCCCCAGAGGAGCTGTTATGTATCAGTGCAGTGCTGGTTATTTATGTATCAGTGCACTGCTGGTTATTTATGTATCAGTGCACTGCTGGATATTTATGTATCAGTGCAGCACTGGTTATTTATGTATTAGCGCAGTGCTGGTTATTTATGTATCAGTGCAGCGTTGGTTATTGATGTATCAGTGCACTGCCGGTTATTTATGTATCAGTGCAGCACTGGTTAATTATGTATCAGTGCACTGCTGGTTATTTATGTATCAGTGCACTGCTGGATATTTATGTATCAGTGCAGCACTGGCTATTTATGTATTAGCGCAGTGCTGGTTATTTATGTATCAGTGCAGCGTTGGTTATTGATGTATCAGTGCACTGCTGGTTATTTATGTATCAGTGCAGCACTGGTTAATTATGTATCAGTGCACTGCTGGTTATTTATGTATCAGTGCAGTGCTGATCATTTATGTATCAGTGCAGCACTGGTTATTTATGTATCAATGTTGTGCTGGTTATTTATGTATCAGTACAGCGCTGGTTATTTATGTATCAATGTTGTGCTGGTTATTTATGTATCAGCACAGTGCTGGTTATTTATGTATCAGTGCAGTGCTGGTTATTGATGTATCAGTGCACTGCTGGTGATTTATGTATCAGTGCAGCGTTCGTTATTTATGCATCAGTGCAGCAAAAGTTATTTATGTATCAGTGCAGCATTGGTTATTCATGTATCAGTGCAGCACTGGTTATTGATGTATCAGTGCACTACTGGTTATTTATGTATCAGTGCAGCGCTGGTTATTTATGTATCAGTGCAGTGCTGGTTATTTATGTATCAGTGCACTGCTGGTTATTTATGTATCAGTGCACTGCTGGTTATTTATGTATCAGTGCAGTGCTGGTCATTTATGTATCAGTGCACTGCTGGTTATTTATGTATCAATGTTGTGCTGGTTATTTATGTATCAGCACAGTGCTGGTTATTTATGTATCAATGTGGTGCTGGTTATTTATGTATCAGCAGAGTGCTGGTTATTTATGTATCAGTGCAGCGCTGGTTATTTATGCATCAGTGCAGCGCTGGTTATTGATGTATCAGTGCACTACTGGTTATTTATGTATCAGTGCAGCGCTGGTTATTGATGTATCAGTGCAGTACTGGTTATTTATGTATCAGTGCAGTGCTGGTTATTTATGTATCAGTGTGTTGCTGGTTATTTATGTACCAGTGCACTACTGGTTATTTATGTATCAGTGTAGTGCTGGTCATTTATGTATCAGTGCACTGCTGGTTATTTATGTATCAATGTTGTGCTGGTTATTTATGTATCGGCATAGTGCTGGTTATTTATGTATCAGTTCAGCACTAGTTATTTATTTATCAGTGCAGCGCTGGTTATTGATGTATCATTGCACTGCTGGTTATTTATGTATCAGTGCAGTGCTGGTTATTTATGTATCAGTGTAGTGCTGGTTATTTATGTATCAGTGCACTGCTGGTTATTTATGTATCAGTGCAGTGCTGGTCATTTATGTATCAGTGCAGCGCTGGTTATTTATGTATCAGTGCACTGCTGGTTATTTATGTATCAATGTTGTGCCAGTTATTTATGTATCAGCACAGTGCTGATTATTTATGTATCAGTGCAGCAATAGTTATTTATGTATCAGTGCAGCGTTGGTTATTTATGTATCAATGCACTGCTGATTATTTATGATTCAGTGCAGTGCTGGTTATTTATGTATCAGTGCACTGCTGGTTATTTATGTATCAGTGCAGCACTGGTTATTTATGTATCAATGCTGTGCTGGTTATTTATGTATCAGCACAGTGCTGGTTATTTATGTATCAGTGCAGCGTTGGTTATTTATGTATCAGTGCACTGCTGGTTATTTATGTTTCAGTGCAGTGCTGGTTATTTATGTATCAGTGCACTGCTGGTTATTTATGTATCAGTGCAGCACTGGTTATTTATGTATCAATGTTGTGCTGGTTATTTGTGTATCAGTGCAGCTCTGTTTAATTATATATCAGTGCACTGCTGGTTATTTATGTATCAGTGAAGTGGACTGCTGGTTATGTATGTATGTATCAGTGCACTGCTGGGAGTATATTGTGTTAGAAGCATTTAAGTCTAATTGTGGGTATGAGACTGCCTAACCTTGAGTATTACATGAGCAAAGCCATGATTTATATAGGTGTATTTTGAAAGGTTGTTTGAATTGATTGAGGTTATTTATGATTCTAATACCATGTGTGAGGGTATTCCATTTTTTTGCAACAAAGTTTGAGTGTGGAGAGTTACCTGCTGAGTTGGATAATTTGGTAACCAGTAGCAAGCCTTTATCAGATGAGTGAATATTACAATCTGTAGAATAGGGTTGTAGGACATTTTTCAGAGATGGTGTGTTTCAGGTTCAAATAGTATTTTATGTGCCATTATTAACTCGTTAAAGTTCAAGAGATGAGGAAGATCCAACCAATAATCTTTTTTTAGATTATAGCAGTGATGTGTTGTCAGTGTGGAATCTGTTGTAAATTTAGCAGTCTTATTGTGACATGTTTCTAATTTGTTTAATTCTGACTTATTGAAGTTGGTGAATACAGGGGGGGGGGCATACAGAAGTGAGGACAGAAGGTAGGTTCTGGCTATTGCTATCCTAGAAGTGTCTGTTAGGAATTTGTTTGTTTCTGTATAGGATTCCCGTTTTTCTGTGAACTTTTTTAATTGTGTTAGAAATATGTATATCAAATTTTAGTTTATTGTCAATTATGATACCTAATAGTTTTGTTTGTGTTTCTCAGTAAGTTTTAGTTTCATTAGTGGCTCTGATGAAAAAAGGTAGATGAGAGGTTAACAGGTTTAGATGAGTGGAAGACCATTAGTTTAGTTTTATTAAGCTTGAGAGTGAGTTGCAAGTTTTTAGCCAGGTTTCAATATCAGATAAGGCTTTTTGAGTATGTATTAGAAGTTGGGCAAGTCATCTGTATATTGGATGATAGATGCTGGAGAAGAGGCAGTATTAAGATCATTTATGAAAATTCAAAGGAGGAGGGACCCTGGGATTGAGCCTTGAGGGTCTCCAAGTGTGACTGGGAGAAGTGGGAAGAGGGCTTGCTTCCATTGAACTGCTTGCTAATGACTATATAGTGAACTTTGAAACTAAGTAACAGCTGTGGAGCGGATACTAAGATTTTTTAGAGTGTGCAATAATCTAGCATGAGATACCGTGTCAAATGCCTTAGACATATCCAGAAATACTGAGGAGACTATTTTGCCTTCAGCTCTGAATTTCTTTATGATGTTAGTGAAACTTAAAAGAGCTGTAGTAGTACTGTGCTGTGGTCAAAAACCATGCTGTGACATTGAGAGGAGATTATTATTTAAAAGATATTGAAGAAGATGGAGGTGAATACATCTTTCCAGAATTTTGGAGAGGGGCGAAAGTATAGCTATGGGACTGTAGTTTGTCAATTCTGTTGAAATTCCTCCTTTGTGTAGTGTAGTTATATATGGTATTTTCCAGACAGATAAGACATACTGCTCTGAAATTGTGCAATTTATGAGGATTGTCATGGGGAAGAAAATAGCTTCTGCTGTTAATTTTAAATATTCTTTGGAAGGTTATCTGCTGCCAAAGTGGTAGGTTTCAACATCTTCAGTAATTTTTCAATAGTTTGTTTTGACAGTTTGAAAAGATAATGAATCCTTTATAATGTGTGAGGAGCAGGGCATTGATATAGTAGTTGATTTGTTATTCTTGGTCAGAGCTGGTATGCTTTCAGTGAAAAAGATGTTGAGTTGTTCAGTAATGTTGCTAGTATTATCTGGTAAATTAGGAGGAGGGGGTGGAGTTTGACCTGGGTGAAGTATATTTTTGATTGTATTCCAGAATTTTTGTGGCTTCATTCTATGTTTCCATTGTAAGTTAGCATAGTAGTGTTGCTTGTCTAACTTAAATTGGTGTTTGGCTCAATTTCTAATTTACTGAGAATTTGTGTTGACCACAGTCTTCATAAGAAGTGGGTTTCTTAAACTACTTCATGTCATCTGCTAGTTGCAATAGGCTTGCCTTGGAGAAATTCATAAAGGTAGAGTAGTTTGTATATGAACAGTGATTGGTTCGGATAGTCATCAGATGGACAGGTCATACCTCTTAGCTTCCTAACATAAGAATTCTGGACAAAGCCTTAAATAATGATGGGACTAACACTCAAAAATAGGGACATATTTTAAATATCGCTAGTGTTAGAATAACAAGTTTTCTGGTAGCTTGCATTTTCAGAAGGATACGATGTCTGAAACTCAAATGTATGTCATTATTTAGTCACTTCAATCCTCTGTAGTCTGCCAGAAGAACACAAATTTTAAGAGAAGTAGACTGAAAATATGAAGCAAAAGTTTGGACAATCTGTGGAAATCTGGAAAGCTGACAGTTATGCGACAGGTGCATTATGGTACAATATTAGTGATGACTAGGTTCATCAGATTTGGGTTTCTGGTAGGGGATCTTGTCAAGGGAACTGGCACTAACGAAACCCAGAAAGTACTGTGCGTATTTATTGTAGCAGTGTAGGTCTTCCAGTTTATAGTTAAGCAGTCAATGTCTCCATTGATAGTAGCGTTACACTGGCAAGACAGGCAGTCTAGTTTTTTAGATAAGTCTTCTGAGCTGTGTGAGATACAAAGGTATTGCTTTTGGCAAGGAAACGGTAATTCTTCTTATTACTGGTTCTATGATTTGATGGATTTCTTGGTCATTGCCTTGGTAGAGAGGTGGACAAGATGTGATAGATTCTCTAATGAAAATAGATATGCCTCAACCGAGTGCAGAGATAACCTTAGTGAAGGGTTTGAATGAATAACAGATATTAAATCCCAGTAGAGAGGGTTTAGTATGCCCCACTCAACCATTGTTATTTTTCTTAAATTTGGTGCTATAGTTGTGTCAGATGGAAGCATAGTGTATGTTTGGTATGTTAGCAAATCATCTGGCATGCATGCTCTGTGAAACAGTCTCAGTGCATACAAAGCTGAAAGTTAAAAAAAAAAATGTAAAAAATCATTTGTTGTAGAGGGCAAGCCCAGCTGCACCTCCTTACCCCTTAATAATTATATATACTAACTCCAAGATCACACAAAATTGGTGAAAGGGAATATTCCCAATCCCCTAGAATTCTGCAGTCCTGCACATCTGTTGACCATCAGTTTAGTTGACCAAAAGCAGTTGACTAAATAGATGTTGACCAAACTCACACTGTTGGCTCAAGTATGTGCACTCTTATACACATACATGCATGTACAAACACATGTGCATGCGAGCGCGCGCGCGCGCACACACACACACACACACACATGCACACACGCACACACACACGCATACAAACACATATAAATATGTGTCTGAGAGACAGATAATAAATAAACACACAAACGCGCACACACACACACACACACACACACACACACACACACACACACACACACACACACACACACACACACACACACACACACACACACACACACACACACACACACACACACACACACACACACACACACACACACACACATATTAGTGCATGAGTTTGACCAAATGTACATTTGTTCAATAAATGCAGGAGTGTGATTCAATGCCAACAGAACTGATGGCTGAACAATGGATATGTCGATGGTATGGAATGTCGATGTGGGTAAGTGGGGCTGGGGGGTGAGACCGTGTGTGTGTGTGTGTGTGTGTGTGTGTGTGTGTGTGTGTGTGTGTGTGTGTGTGCATGTGGGTCTATTTCAGATGATCGAACTTTCAAAAGTTCGACTTTCATATGGCCAAGACCATATGACTGAAATTTTGAAAGTTTGAACATCTAATAAAAAATTTAAAAAAAAAGAAAAAAAATTACCTGAATGGTTCTAGCAGGGAGAAAGCCTCCCTGCACCTCCACACTCCCTGCTATTTATATATTCCAACTCCAAGATAGTACTACAGTGAGGAAAAAGGAAATCTTCTCGTTCCATGCTGTATGGAGATCTCCGTTTTAAACGTTTGAACTTTCAAAAGTTTGATCATATGGCCTCGACCATATGAAAGTCAAACTTTTAAAAGTTCAGTCATATGAAGGGGACCTGTGTGTGTATTGATATATATATATATATATATATATATATATATATATATATATATATACATAGATAGATATAGATAGATATGTATAAATAGGTGTATAGAGACAGACATATATAGACATGTATCTATGAGAGAGACAGAGATATTAAAAAACACACACACACATACACACACAAACACATAGAGTTGTCTCTCATTTGCAGTTGCATTGAGCAGATTGTGTAATGTAAACAGCCTGTCTTGAAAATGTGCCTTCTCATATATTGATAATTGCATGCAGGAGTCTGTCTGAGTGATTTAATTAATGTTCCCTTTTATGGTCTTTGGATCTGCCTTTTGCTGTACTTGCACACGCACCTTACATTTTACAGTTTTTTTATATGATTCCTTCAAGTAAGCAGGAAGGAAATGAATACCCACAGTGTAACTGTGTGCATGTTAAACCTGCATGCATTGTTGAGTTAAAACCATCCATACTCAAGCTCTGCACATTACATGTGCTTGGAAATCCAGAGACCTGCCTTTCTGAAGCCCAGGATTATAAACAGGCATACAGATATTACCAAAGTCAGGACTTTGGTGAGCTGTTAAATTATTTTTCTTTTTAAAAATATATGTCATGTGGTTCAATGCAGTAGTTGTCCAATGTTTTTCCGGAGATGTATTATAGGGTTTGATACAGTATTTGACCAATGTAATTATTTTCTAACTCTGGCAAGTGTAATCATGGAATAATGTTCTTAAACTGTTACAGTTTATGATATTCTGCAGTATTACAGTACCTCATGGTGTCTCTACAGGTCATAGATAGCATGGAACTGAGTGTTGAGGAAGATTATGTAGATGTGGTCAATATTCCATCAGGATGACTTTTTAACTTGTGAGGGCTTAAATAATCTTTTAAGTTTTGGCTTCATGATTGCTAGCCTGGCATTTCAAATTGTTTGATTCTTGGTACAGTAACAGCAACCTGTGAAGCTACGTTGTTTATGCATTATCATGTGAAAGAACTGAATACATTTTCTAACCAGTAGTTAAACACAAAATTTACAGAGTAATGTATGCAGAGTTTAAACTAAATTCTGAGTACATCCACTCTGTGATTTTTCAATTGTGTGGAAGCAAGGAAACAATAAGCAGTTAAGTTTACATTTCTTTAATGAATTATATACATCTCTAAGCAAGCTTATA
Organism: Protopterus annectens; assembly: GCF_019279795.1. Taxonomy (NCBI): domain Eukaryota; kingdom Metazoa; phylum Chordata; order Ceratodontiformes; family Protopteridae; genus Protopterus; species Protopterus annectens. Next base: position 1,274,396,512 of record NC_056735.1, read on the forward strand.
AAATACAAATAGAAAAGTTAACACAGAATACACATTTGTAATCCTAATTTGGAATGCTATGTAAATGTACTTGAAAAGCTTACATTTCTCATTATGATTCATATTTAGTTTGTTTCCTGTAGTAGCTTCTTCCCTGCACACAATTTTACATAATAGTCTGTTGCTCTGACATAGTTGTGATTATGTTCCATTATGACCTCAGAAAAAGAGGAAATAACAGATACAGATAATGCTATCAGGAGTAGCTTTTGTACTAACGTATATTATCAAACAACAAGTCTCTTTGTCTGAAATAAAAAATAATCAGAGCATGTGGATTAAAAACAATATGCAAAGACAAAAACATTTAAAGACAATAATATCAAATGTTAAGAATATTATAGTGCAAAATGTTTATGTGTGTTGTGGAAACATGTAGGGGCTTTAGATCCGTGGACTGCAAGTGGCTTGTTAATGATCGCATAAAATAAATGAGCAATGTTGTATGACCAATGAGGGTGTGGGGCAAAAGCCCCATGTCTGTGATGGGGGAAGTGCTTACTGTTTATTATTTTAAATTGAGGTAATATAAGGACAGACATAATATTGAATGATGGCACTGCTGGGTGTCATGTGAAAGCTTTACTTTCCCCAGTGCAGTGATCATGCACCCATAAAAGCACTTAATAGTGATTTTTTGTTACTGACAGATTGTTTAGTTATTTGCTTATTTATTTTTGTAGGTATTTGTATGGGTAAATAGACTGAGTTTGATGTTTTAGTATTCAGTGCTTTGGCTCCATTAATCCTATTACTACATTGCCACAGTTCTCAATGTAAAAATAAAATAATCAATGTGTATAGACTGTCTTTTAAAATAGTAGCACCTGAGGTTTAAGACTTGTACAAATGCTACAACAACAAGTTGTAGGTTGTTATGCTTATTATCTGTACTAATACATATCACATAATGAATGATTGCATTCAGACACACACACACACACACACACACACACACACACACACACACACACACACACACACGTAATGTTACTGCATGTAAAGCTAACAGATTTTATGTATCAATGCACTCCCCTGGCAGAGAGAGGAACAATGAACTTAACTAAAATGTCACAGAATTTTCAGTTATTAACTGTTCACTTTCCTCTTTGTAAGACTAGCATGTCATAAATAGACTGCATTAACAAGTATTATGTTCATAGTATTAATCATCTAAAATGTTTTGGCTGTGTCATCAAATACATTGCAAATGATACATATCAGGCAATTTATGATATATTCTCTAAAGCCCAGAAACAAAAAGATACCACAAAACTGTGAATATACTGTAAACTAGAAATAAAGGTATTAATAAGATATGTGTATGTGCACAGATGCATATGCATACATATGCCTGTGTGTGTGTGTGTGTCTGTATATATCTATATATTTGTATCTATACAGCTATATATTTATGTCTAAATATATATATATATATATATATATATATATATATATATATATATATATACAGATAGATATGTGTGCTTAACAAGGATATTGATCCATGAAGATCTTTCAAGCTTAGTCATACATTTCCATGAAATGTGTGTATACATATATAGATAGATATATAGATAGATAGATAGAT